>NC_135988.1:10338184-10465684 GCF_053455715.1 Rhinoraja longicauda
TGCAGTTACACACACGCCAACTCCAAATGCGAGGCTCAGATTAATTCGTAATGACGGCTTTCTTTCCTTGGTATTCAATTTCAGACAGGCCACATGGCAGGGCCGTCTTAACGCATGGACCTGATGGGCACTTGCCCGGGGGCCCACGAGCATAGGGGCCCCATGCTGATCTGTGTATGTTAAGTGACTTGCAATAAATAAATACTACTTTAAAAATGTAGGTTCAATAAGTGCTTTTTTCAGCAACATTTTCGGTCCCTAAGTGCTTCTCACAGCGATCTGTAAGTGCTTTTCGCAACAATGTAGCACCCTAAGTCCATCGCTAAGTGCTTTTCGGTAAGTGCTTTTCGCCGGCACGACAGGGGGGGGCTGGTAGGGAAAGGGGGGTGGGGGAGAGTAACGGTAGGGGCCCCAGTACACTGCTTTGCCCGGGGGGCCATAATGCTGTAAAAACGGCCCTGCCACATGGCCCAATGATTTATACTGGTGTTCATTCTCTAGGCAAGCCACCTCCCAAGTTATTCAGTTTGAATAACTGTAGAAGGGTCTCGACCCGAAACGTCACCCATTCCTTCTCTCCTGAGATGCTGCCTGAGCCGCTGAGTTACTCCAACATTGTGTGATACCTTCAGTTTGAAAAAGAGTGTCAACATTGCCTGTTTCCTCCACAGATGCTGCCTGGCCCACTGAGTTCCTCCAACACTTTGTGTTTTGCCCCCTCCCAATTTCCTTCATGCAATCTGAGGAGCATTGCCCTTTATTCCCATTCTCCTTACATCCATCATTACAGCTTTGGCTCAGCGGGTAGCAATCATGCCTCTGAATCAGAACTTTATGGGCTCAAATAATTTGCTCGGGACTTGTGCTCAAAAATCCCACCGCACTACAGAGAGAGTGCTGCACTGTTGTCTCTTACATAAGATAGTAAACAAAAGATCTTACCTAAACTTTCAAGAGAGTCAAGAGTGTTTTATTGTCGTACGTCTCAGATAGAACAATGAAATTCTTACTTGCAGCAGCAAAACAGTGGACGTAAACGAAGTACACTGTAAACAATATAATAAAGCAGAAAAATGTTCAGTGTGTGTATATATTGGGATTGTACTGAACAGGATTAGAGGATCAATTTATGTCAAAAGCCTGAAATCTATCTTTCAATTGATATTTGATCATGTGATGTACCCACCTGACCAATTCATGATCAGCCATGATCACATTGAATGGCGGTGCTGGCTCGAAGGACCAAATGGCCTACTCCTGCACCTATTGCCTATTGTCTATTTCTAAAACAAAAGATCTGATCATTACAACACTTGTTCATGAGATCTTTCTGTGTGGAAATTAACTGCACATGTTTGAGCTCAACTTGCATCTCATCAAAAACCTAAGTTGGTGTCAGAGCCAACTCATTTAAGCCTCTGTTCCAAGTCTAAATCTAAAAGGATTTCTACCTATTGCTCTTGTGTATGACTTGATTGTATTCATCTGTAAACATTTTTTTACTGTATCTCAGTACAAGTGACAATAATGAACCTGAAGTAATACCAATTTCATCTACTCCACCAAAGATAGACACAAATTGCTGAAGCAACTCAGCAGGTCATGCAACATCTCTGGAGAAAAGGATTAGGTGACGTTTTGGGTCAGAACCCTTCTTCAGACCCCTGTTGGAGAGAAGAAGAGCTTCAAAGTAGGCATACTTGAGGAACTTTTGCAGTGGAGAACACAAAATGTATAGGAAGGAACTGCAGATGCTGGGTAAAGGCTGGCATTCCACCCTTAGTTTGTCAGTTGTTAACATTAGATGGACATGCACCTCTAGTGAGGAGATGAGGAAGAATTTCTTTATTCAGAGGAAGGTGAATCTGTGGAACTCATTGTCACAGAAGGCTGTGGAAGGCAAGTCATTGGGTATTTTTAAAGTGGAAATTGACAGGTTCTTGATCAGTAAGAGTGTCAAAGGCTATGGGAAGATGGCAAGAGAATGGGGTTGAGAGGAAAAGATAGATCGCCAAGATTGAATGGTGGGGTAGACTTGTTTAGCCGAACGGCCTAATTCTGCTCCTATAACTTATAAACGTATATGCAATGCTCCTTATCTCATTTGCTATTTGTAGGATATTGTTCATCACCAGAGATGTAGTCTTCCATGATATCCCACGTTGAGACAGCGTTTATTCTTTAGTACTTGGCCGTAAAATGCTATGGGATATCCTGAAAGGGAAGTGAAAAATTTGATAGAAATTCATGCCTCCCTTTACCTTTGTGACTCAGCCCAACTCTCCCCTCCCCCCCCAACCCCAGTTGTAGCAGGTTTCACATTGTAAACACTCGAGTTGTCAGAAAAGTTTCTTGAATTTCTTCAAAGTCTGAAGAAGGGTCTCGACCCAAAACGTCACCCATTCCTTCTCTCCTGAGATGCTGCCTGACCCGCTGAGTTACTCCAGCATTTTGTGTCTACCTTCTGAATTTCTTATTGGATTTACTTCTGACTATCTCATAATATTGAAGAAGGGTTCCGAACTGAACCGTTGCCTTCCATGTCTCTACACGGATGCTGCCTGACCCGCTGAGTTATTCCAGCACTTTGTATTGCTCGAGATTTCAGCACCTGCAGTTCTTTGTGTGTGTGGTGTGTGTGTGGTGTGTGTGTGTGTGTGTGTGTGTGTGTGTGTGTGTGTGTGTGTGTGTGTGTGTGTGTGTGTGTGTGTGTGTGTGTGTGTGTGTGTGTGTGTGTGTGTGTGTTTGTGTCTGTCTGTCTCTGTGTGTGTGTGTGCGTGTGTGTGTGTGTGTGTGTGTGTGTGTGTGTGTGCGTGTGTGTGTGTGTGTGTGTGTGTGGTGTGTGTGTGTGTGCGTGCGTGCGTGTGTGTCTGTGTGTCTGTCTCTGTGTGTGTGTGTGTGTGTGTGCGTGTGCGTGTCTGTCTGTCTGTGTGTGTGTGTGTGTGTGTGTGTGTGTGTGTGTGTGTGTGTGTGTGTGTATGTGTGTCTCACACTCTCATGTAATATTAGTGATTGGATGGAACATTTGGTTTTATTGCAGTGTTTCTAAACATAGCACAGTTCATTGCATTGGGACTTCAATCAGGGTTGCTTCTTTAATTGCACTGTAATTTTCACTGAAGCTTAATTGCTGTTACTGTTTAAAATCTACTTAAGTAAAAGACTGGTATCTCCAGTGCATGAAGCACACAGCAGATGTTGGTTGATTAAGGGCCCCGTAAGTGATAAATGAACTTTATTTGTTGTGTGTTATCCCGTGTCAAGAGAGAGAGTGGTTTCTTTCGCTCACTACTTGCAATCTGTGTCACAAGTTGCTGAAAACAATTAATCCTGCACGGGTGCTTGGAAAATAATCACTTATTCCCCGTGCATTAATACACACTAATACTCTGAGTCATGCTCGGAACATCAGCCTCTCAGGATGAAATGATCAAACATAATGCGAGTTACTGCTGGTCTATCAAGGATTTTGGATGAGATGTGACATATTTACATTGTGTTTGGAATTTTCTCAGCTTCTTATCCCATATTATTGATGCATGAAATTGCATTTTGCGATTTTTAAGACGACGTCTGTTGAGCTTGCGAGAGTTAACTCTTCGGCATCTGCAGTGTCTGAATGTTAACTTAAATTGGTGGCAATCGTTTAAAACAAGCAAGATTGAAAAAGTGCACGCTCATAGCCATGTTAAAATTCATTCAAGTTAAATGAAATTCCGAAATTAATTGCTCTTATCTGTGGTCGTGAAAAAGTTAGACACAAATTGCTGGTGTAACTCAGCAGGTCAGGCAGATCTCTGGAGAAGGACCTTAGTATAAGAAGATAACTGCAGATGCTGGTACAAATCGAAGGTATTTATTCACAAAATGCTGGAGTAACTCAGCAGGTCAGGCAGCATCTCGGGAGAGAAGGAATGGGTGACGTTTCGGGTCGAGATCCTTCTTCAGACTGAATGGGTGACCTTTTTGGGTTGAGACACCTTTTGAAGACCCGCCGAGTTATTCTAGCTTTTTGTGGCTATCAGGTTTAAACCAGCATCTGCAGTTCCTTCCAACACAAAGATTGTTATATTCCTGTATCCAAGCAGCAGTTTGCCGTGTACATGGAAGGTTTATCTTAATCTCAAGTCTGAAGAAGGCTCCAAACTCAAAACATTACCTATCCATGACCTCCAGAAATGCTGCCTGAACCGTTGAGTTTCTCCAACATTTAGTGCCTATTTTTTTGTCAACCAGCATTTGCAGTTTCTTGTTTCTCCAATTTATTTTGATTCATTGTGATCTGTTTATAAGTCATAGAGTCATACTTTGTGGAAACAGGCACTTTGGCCCACCTTGCTTACACTGACCAACATGTCCCATCTACACTGGCACCTGCCTGTATTTGGCCCATATCCATCTAAGCCTATCTTCGATTCCTGCTTCCTTGTCTATCAACTGACACATGGTTCTGGCCCCCTTCACGATATCATCTCCATCAGTTTCTGCTGGTCAGTGACTCAAGCCTGCCCTTTGCATGATCTGAAGATCTCGTCTAAGATTTTTAGTTTAGCTTATTTTAGAGATACATCGCGGAAACAGGCCCTTCACACACATACATACTAAACACACACAAGGGACAATTTGTCATTTTACCAAGTCAATTAGCTTCCAAACCATTACGTCTTTGGAGAGTGGGAGGAAACTGAGCTCCCATAGAAAAACCCACGCAGGTCACGGGGAGAACGTAAAACCTCCGCACAGACAGCAGCAGTGGTCAGGATCGAACCCGGGCCTCTGGCGCTGCAAGGCAGCAACTCTACCGCTGCGCCACCGTGCCGCCCTCGAAGATGTTCTGTACTTTCTCATATTTGGTCATCTTAAACACCGAGCTTAATGCAAAGCCTGTTGTGTGTTCCACTAAATGAACCATTAATTTATTCCCGTACTCCAGTGTCCAATTTCAAACAATGTGCAGGGCAGACTTCCACTCAAGTTCCAAACTTGTAACCTTTCCATCATTTGTTTCTCCTAATTGTTGGCCTGGCACAATGCAATGAATTGTGTCTCGGTGCTAACAAACAACTACGTTCTTGACATTTAAGGAGAAGATATTTTTACAACGTATGATATAATTGTCTTAATTTACGATAGAAAAAAAAGTCTTGTCTGTACTGCTGGCCGTCTTGATTTATAAATGTAATGGCATTCCTTCAAATACCGCCTTCACTGTGGAAACTTGCAGTGGTTCAAAGAATTACTTATTATCACCTTATCATGGTCAATTAAGAATGTGTGTTAAGTGTTAAGGAACTACACAAAAATTGTGTAGTAACTCAACGGGCCAGGCATCTTCCCTGGAGAAAATGGATTGGTGGTGTTCTTAATTTACGATAGAAAAAAAAGTCTTGTCTATATTGCTGCCCATCTTGATTTATAAATGTAATGGCATTCCTTCAAATACCACCTTCTTCAGACGTGCAAGCTCTACACAGACCGAGGTCAGGATTGAACCCGGGTCTCTGGCGCTGTGACGCAGCAGCTCCACCAGCTGCGCCCCTCTATCACACCCACATTCTCTTCACAGAAGCTCCAATCTCGCTGAGTTCCTCCAGCCCCTCTGTTTTTATTTTGCTTGACAACACTGCGAACTGTTAATGATGTTCAGCCCCATTAGAGTGAATGAATATTTAGCTCAATGCATCTTCTTCTTTCTTTTTTCGTGTCCATCATCCATGTTTCAAATGTTGACATCGCTGTCATCGTCCGTCCGTCCATCCGGCACGGTGGCGCAGCGGTAGAGTTGCTGCTTTACAGCGAATGCAGCGCCGGAGACTTAGGTTCGATCCTGACTACGGGTGCTGTACTGTAAGGAGTTTGTACGTTCTCCCCGTGACCTGCGTGGGTTTTCTCCGAGATCTTCGGTTTCCTCCCACACTCCAAAGACGTACAGGTATGTAGGTTAATTGACTGTGTAAATGTAAAATTTGTCCCTAGTGTGTGTAGGATAGTGTTAATGTGCGGGGATCGCTGGGCGGCGCGGACTAGGTGGGCCGAAAAGGCCTGTTTCCGCGCTGTATCTGAAATATGAAATATTTAAAAAATATGAATAATATGAAAAGGGCGCAAGCTTCCGGCGACAATCAGTGGGAGCCGTCACTTGTTACAACAGACGATGGTGGTAGCAGAATTAGCTCAGGACACACCAGTTTCCAGCCTTGCGACGTGGACACTTCTGCTATGGGGCTGACTCAATGCATTCCATAGCATTTACAGAGGGTGGAAGTGAGGTACCCTTTAAGATATGGTGCGGTGGAGGATGGAATCTTGAAACTTCCTCACACAATGCTCCACGCTGATAGAGAATCTGTTTATTAATATTTCATAATATGGAAGGACATAAAGTTCTGGAGTAACTCAGTGGATCGTGTTCTACAAGGATGCTGCCTGACCCTTTGAGTTATCCTAGCATTTTCATGTCCATAAGTTATAGGAGCAATATTAGGCCATTCGGCCCACCAAGTCTACTCTGCCATTCAATCATGGCTGATCTATCTTTCCCTCTGAATCCCATTCTCCTGCCTTCTCCCCATCACCCTGACACCTGATTTTGTGTCTTTCGCTTATAAACCAGCATCTACAGTTCCTTGATTCTACATGTGTTCAATCCCAGCACTTTTCTCTCTACATCCCTCTGATATTCAGGAAACATTCTCCACGCATTGAACCATTCTTTCACACTGCATCATTCCCCAGAAGTTGGAAGGGTGCTCATTATATTGTGTACATTTTTCTTGTAAGGTTGTGGGTGTAAGGAACTGCAGATGCTGATTTACAAAAAAATAACATGAAGAGCTGGAGGAACTCAGCGGGTCAAGCTGCACCCCTGGCGAAAATGGATTGGAAACGTTTCAGGTTGGGACCCTTCTTCAGACTGAAGAAAGATCTCAATGTGAAATGTCGCCGATCCATGTTCTCCAGAGAAGCTGCCTGACCTGCTGAGTTACTCCAGCACATTGCGTCTTTAATTGTAAGGTTAGTGGCTGAGGTTGCAGCTGTGAAGTGAAGTGCCAACCGCTGCAAGGCTTTGCAGTGGATCAAGTTGGCGGTTACAGTGGCGCAGCGGTTGAGTTGCTGCCTCACAGCGCTTGCAGTGCCAGACACCTGGGTTCGATCCTGACTGCGGGCGCCGTCTGTACGGAGTTTGTACGTTCTCCCCGTGACCACGTGGGTTTTCTCCAAGAACTTTGGTTTCCTCCCACACTCCAAAGACGTACAGGTATGTAGGTTAATTGGCTAGGTGTATGTGTAAATGGTCCCTAGTGTGTGTAGGATAGTGTTAATGTGCGGGGATCGCTGGTCGGTGCGGACTCAGTGGGCCGAAGGCCTGTTTGCATGCTGTATCTCTAAACTAAACTAAACTACACTAAGTGGCATGCGCTGAAAACAAGACAGTGTGAGATAGTGTTCGGGCAACACATTACCATTTCAGAAGTTTTAAGATGTAGTAAAGAATCTGATGGTTATTTCTGCTTCACTACTCTTGCAGAGAGTGAGGTGCCAAGCCTCACTCCTCTCTTGTCAAGTTTCCATCTAATCCCTCTATCAATCACTTTAAATTGAAGCTCTTTCTCTCCTGCTCCAGTGGAGGCAGGCCAACTTTAGCTCTCGTTCTTGTACTTTGTCAATGTGATGAGGGCCTCTACCTTCACCGCTCTTTCACACAGTGGAAATTGGCTAAATATCATAATCTGAAGACGGAAAGTGCCGCGTTTCAACGTGTTACCCGCCAGGCCTGGTCCTTGCCCTCCTCTCTTTCAGGTTTCTTGACCCACCCCTCCAACAATCAGTCTGAAGATGGTCCCGACCCAAAACGTCGCCTGTCCATGTTCTCCTGAAATGCTGCCTGACCTGCTGAGTTACTCCAGCACTTTATGCCTTCTTTTGTAAACCAGCATATGCATTTCCTTGTTTCTAAATAACATCATCTGTCGGGTGAAGAAGAATCTCTCTCTCACTCTCTTTCACTTACACTGCTCCCATTTCACCATTTAAGCTCCTTCAAACCTGTTCCTCCTGTCGACATTCTCATTAATCTCTCAACCTAATAATTTTATCAGCAGCTTAACTCCACAGAAACCCTGGCTTCACTGTACAGAGGTATTTTGTTTGCTTTGTCCTTTCCTTACAATTTCAAACAATCTTGTCTCCTCTCTTTCCCAGTTCTGATCAAGGGCCTTCAATCTGAAACGTTAACTCTGTTTCTCTTTTCACAGATGCTGTCTGACCTGCTGAGTGTTTCCACCGTTTTCCGTTTCAATGTGGCATTTCCAGCATCTGCAGTTTTTTGATTTTCTACTACTAAGTGTCTTTCTGTTCTCCTCAAAGCAACAATGACTTTTCTTTTTGCATAAACAATGTCCCTTGAGATGCAATAGAAATTCAAAGTATTTTTGCAGAATCATCAGACAAAGTCTTTCAGCAAATAACTCAGTCAAATATCCCCCCAAAACACATATTCTTTTAATCATCAGTCACATCGATTATGATTTGAACAGAAAGCCTTGAAGATGCTTCCAGTTGCACATCCAGAAAAAACATGCCAAAGGTAAAAGACAAAGAGTAAAGGAACAAACTAATTGATGAAAGCATGCTGCAAAGCTCTCTTTTCTGTTCCCATACCCAGATAAGTGGCAGACCTATCAAAAGTATGTATTAGCTTGCCAGATGAACTGTCGTGCCAAACACAAGAATAAAGCAAAAGTTTCAAAATGCTGGAGTAACTTAACGGGTCAGGCAGCATCTTTGGAGAACATGGATCGGTGACATTTAGGGTTTTGGGATCCTTCTTCAGGCTGAATGCAGGGGGTGGGGTGGGGGGGAGGGGGAAGGGGAGGGGAAAGAAAGCTTGGACAAGAGGAGGGGCATGACCGGTAATAGGTGAACACAAGCGAGGGGGGTTTTGTTCTGTCCTGCCCCTCCACTCTTTCAGCTTCCCCCGTCCCCCCCTCCCGCAATCAATTTGAAGAAGGATCCGAACCAAAAATGTCACCCATCTATGTTTTCCAGACCCGCTAAGTTACTGTAGCATCTTGTGCCTTTTCCTAAACCAGCAACTGCAGTTCCTTTCAATTATAAAGTGAAAATTTATCATAGTAATTAATGGAAATACTGCACTCTTTATTGTCATTGTACAGGGGTACAACGAGATAGGGAATGCGCCTCCCATACGATGCAATAAATTAATTAGCTAATCAGTGTAAATTTATACAACCCAGTGAAATAAAATTAAGCAGTTTTAAAACAGTATAAAGTGCAAGTAGGTCTGTGCCGGTTCACTGTGCGATGTGACCATCCGGCTCAGCAGGACCGGTTCATAGCAGCTATGGCCCTGGGGATGAAGCTGTTCCTGAGTCTGGAGGTGCAGGCGTAGAAGGCCTTGTATCGTCTGCCCGATGGAAGGAGTTCGAACAGACTATTGCAGGGGTGTGAGGAGTCTTTGTGAATGCTGGTGGCTTTTCTGAGACATCGTGTGTTGTAGATGTCCTCCAAGGCTGGTAGCTGTGTTCCGATAGTCTTCTGAGCTCTATGGACTACCCGCTGAAGAGCTCTCCTCTCTGCCTCCGTGCAGCTGAGGTACCACACAGGGATGCCATGCGTTAGGATGCTCTCTATGGTGCAGCGGTAGAAGGTCGTCAGCAGCTGTTGGGGCAGACCAGACTTTTTCAGTGTTCTCAGGTACAACACTCGTTGCTGCACCTTCTTGACCAGCGCAGCTGTGTTAGTGGACCATGTGAGATCCTCCGAAATGTGAGTGCCTAGAAACTTGAAGCTGGAGTCAAGTGATGTACCTTCTTTGCAACAGGACCAATAACAGTCTGGAAAAGGAAACTTGTAACATGTAAATAGACTAAGTACTTGTCAATAAACTATTATGTTATTGTTGTCCACCTATATATGTTGACACTACATACAGAAGAATACAAATTAGCCACATAATTTAATAAAGCCGTGTGGGAGAGAACAGTTTCACTCAAAGAAGGCGCACCAGTTTCAGTGATGTTGGAGTTCCAGTACTGTAAGTGCAGAAGGGGCAGTTATCACTCTTATAGTTGCATCTTCGGTGCGGAGTGGTTCAGTGGCGGGGATGCTGTAAGGAGTTTGGCATGGGTAATAATTCTGGCACCAGGACGTGGACAGGTTGCGAGACAGATATGGCAGAAAGGCATTTGTAAAGCTCGTAATGCGTTCGAAAATACCAGGCTGGCATTTCTGGGGGTCAAAAGGTATACCTATTAAATCAACAATGCTGAAACAGTGGGAAAATTCTGCACAATTGACTGTGATACAATTAATTTTGCACTGACTTATTTAAAATAGGAACGGAATACATTTTTTTACACTTTGGAAAATATGCATCTTTAATGGATAGATGTTTTGATTAAGGATTCGATAAAGATTTAGGTTCCTTTATATTATACACTGAGAGGGGGGGGGAGGTCACAATCTCATGGAATTACTTGAAAGTGGAGAAGAGGCCAAAATATGCAACAAAACAATTCCCGAGAAGAAAGCGAACTTGACTGAAATTGGACTTGAAATAGACAACATATTAACCAATTTATTCACTTTATGAAAAATAATGCTCATCTCCTTAGGAGATGTGTTGGTAAGGAAAGTAAAAACACACTTCAATGCTGAACCTTGGAAGTTAATTATAAGCTACAAATCTATAACATGAAACTGGAAGTATGTTAGGTCCATCAACAATTATATGGTGTCATTGAAGAACCTTTCAATATATTGCAACTTTGGTCAGTTTTTTAACAGAGCCCCAAATGTTATTGAAAACCCCCCCAAAAAGTTGCAGAACCCCTGAAACATTTGTTTTACAAGTATTAAACTAATGAAAGGATTAGTCAACTAAACATAGCCTGAGTTTCCACTTATTAGAGTTTGTCAGATGATAACTTCAGCAGAGAAGGTGAAATGCAAAAGAGCTTTGTTCAGCCCAAATGAATCGTGGATCATGAACCCTTGATTAGTAAGTGTGTCAGGGGTTGTGGGGAGAAGGCAGGAGAATGGGGTTGAGAGAGAAAGATAAATCATCCATAATTGAATGAAGGAGTAGACTCGATGGGCAAAATGGCCAAATTCTGCTCCTAGAACTTATGAACTTACGATATGTCATATGGAGCAGACTACCGTGTCTAACTGGAAACAGAGAGGAGAGTATGTCCAGAGGAAGTTCTAGCTTCCGAGGCAATAAAAATCAGTCAGAAAGGTAATGTAAAATCAAAGCATTTATCCATTAACAATACCAAAATAAGGGTCCTTTACAACCGCTTGCAGGTTCTTGTCCAAACCGAAGGTAAGGTCAGATTATCATGTTAAACCTCATAGAATGAAAGCTAATGCGATTGATGGTGATATAGTGGGTGTTCTGTAAGTCAGCAAAAGCCAGATGAATCATAACTTCAGCGCACTATTTTTGATCAATATGGAGAATGTTAAGTACATTAAGATGGGAGGTCAACACTGCTTTGAGTGCTCTATAATGAGCCAGGTAACTTATTCACAGAATTTCAATAGTATATCTCTAATGAAAAGCAAGGTCCAGTTGATTCTGTAGATTTAGATTTAGATTTAGATTTAGAGATATAGCGCGGAAACAGGCCCTTCGGCCCACCGAGTCCGCGCCGCCCAGTGATCCCCGCACATTAACACTATCCTACACACACTAGGGACAATTTTTACATTTACCCAGTCAATTAACCTACATACCTGTACGTCTTTGGAGTGTGGGAGGAAACCGAAGATCTCGGAGATAACCCACGCAGGTCACGGGGAGAACGTACAAACTCCGTACAGACGGCGCCCATAGCCAGGATCGAACCTGAGTCTCCGGTGCCGCCCTGTATTTCAGAGAAATTCTCCATACATTGTGGAAATAACATAACAGTGAGATCTGATGGTGAATGCAGTTGCAGCACAATCCTATGATAAACTTGATGGGAAAGAATGGCAACTGATGTTGAACTAGAAATATATATTTAGTTTGGATGCAGCCACATCAGCTTTGGTCACTCGGGCGAATATATATGAAGACATGCTTATTAATGTCGGCACATTGGCCCAGCGGTAGAGTTGCTGCCTTACAGCGAGAGAAACACAGGTTCAATCCAATTTTCTCCCACATGGGGTTTCTCTGGGTGCTCTGGTTTCCTCGCCCACACCAAAGACATATAGGTTTGTAGGTTAATTGGCTTAGGTAAACTTGTAAATTGTCTTTGGTGTGTAGGATGGTGCTCGTGTATGAAGCTAGATCGTTGATTAGCGTGGACTCGGTGGGCCAAGTGCGGTATCTCTAAAGTCTAAAATCTAATTCCTTTGATGGCGTTAAAATCATAAATTGCACCTCTGTTTTAAACCAATTGTACAACCAGATTATGGCAAGCCATCACCAGTTTCTTGGATATTGAACAGAAGGAGAATAAACAGGGGAAACATGAATTTTGGTGAAGATGAATTGCAGTGGTAGAACCATGATGTGATGGTTCTAGGAAGGGAATAAACAGGTTCTGTAGTGAAAACAAGGTCAAATTCTGTTGATAATGAACTGGAACCATTACCAAAATTACAAAAAAAAAGACACAACGTATAAACAATACATTGTGCACCCTACATATTGAAAGATAAGAAACAAAGTAAAAGGCAAATAGGAAAGGAGTATATTGGTCCCAAATCTATGAATAGTAATTTTCTATTACTATTCATAGGTTTGAAGGAAATTGCCAAAAGTTCCACTGAGATATTTTGGAAGGCCAGTCATATCAGAAACAGATCACAAACCAATACTGGTAATTTTGGACCTCATATCTACTATATCCCCAATGGTACCATCGTGACTGCTTATTTTGATTACTTTAGTATGACGAGAAGATTGAATGCAAGACCTCAAAGAAGGCGGTAGTGGCAAATGCAATATCAGAATCGCCCCACATGTTCAAATATGAGATAGAAAATTACTATTCATACTCTTATTTGAATGAGTGATCATTTTCCTGAGTTTCAGAAATGGCAGACCGAACAGGGAAAGACGGAGTTGTGAGTTGTGCTTACAAACATAGGCTTAGAGTTTGTGTAAGAAAATAACTGCAGATGCTGGTACAAATCGAAGGTATTTATTCACAAAATGCTGGAGTAACTCAGCGGGTCAGGCAGCATCTCAGGAGAGAAGGAATGGGTGACGTTTCGGGTCGAGACCCTTCCTCAGACTGATGTCAGGAGGGCGGGACAAAGGAAGGATATAGGTGGAGACAGGAAGACAGTGGGAGATCTGGGAAGGAGGAGGGGAAGAGAGGGACAGAGGAACTATCTAAATTTGGAGAAGTCAATGTTCATACCACTGGGCTGCAAGCTGCCCAGGCGAAATATGAGGTGCTGTTCCTCCAATTTCCGGTGGGACTTACTATGGCACTGGAGGAGGCCCATGATAGAAAGGGCAGACTGGGAATTTGGGTTAGAGTTTGGTCAGAATTAGAGTGTGCAGGGGAAGACTTGAGATTATTGTATTTCTGCTGAAAAACATTGTCAAGCATCAAAGGTATTTAATAAAGAGCATGCATGTGGTAATACCGGCTGTTCTAACACTAATGCTATCGACAGTTACATACAGAACAGAAGTCACAGAATGCTAGAGTCGCTCAGTGGGTCAGATAGCATCTTGGGAGAAGATAGACACATAATGCTAGAGTAACTTAGCAGGTCAGGCAGCATCTCTGGAGAACATGGATGGGCGACATTTTGGGTCGTGACCCTTCTTTAGCTACCGACCCAAAATGTCGCCTATTCATGTTCTCCTGAGATACTACGTGATCTGCTGAATGACTCGAGCACTCTGTGCCTTCTCTTGTAAACCAGCATCTGTGGTTCCTTGTTTCTATGTGCAGGAGACACTGTCACTGGTGCTTTAATGACACAGGTGCATACGGTTCAGTAAAGTAATACCAAACCTGAACACATTCCTTGATTAGCAAAGTGTGCAGGAATAGTCCGCTGAGGCCGCGTGCAAGAGATGCCAGGTTTTGGTGCCATTCCAAAGTCCAGTCCAGTCCGTCTTCTCGGTCTTATGGCATTGAATAATTGTGGGTTTTCCATATCAGCCAGGTTTGGGTAAAGATTAGAGGAGTTGACAATGTACTGTATATAAGCACCAGAGAGCAATACCTCAGAGCAACACCTGCTAAGGTATCGGTGCCAGTGAGGACATGGTTGAAGAAATCCTTATAACGAGTAAGTATAGACTTTAGTGAAAATGGATGGAATTATTTCCTGACCCGACATTAGGAATCCTTGTTTCATAAGTTGTTGGGAAGTTACAAACGATGGGAAGATTAAACTGCTGCCTGATGTCCTTTGGATGACCTAAGAACAATTTTTACATGTCAGTGTCCATCAGATAAAATAGTCCTTGACAAATACCAGAGTTTCATCTGCAGGAGTTTAAGGATTCTCTATGAAAAGGATCGCATCAAAGGTATCTCCAGAGATTTGGTATCTCCGGCTGCTGAAGGCAAATCCACCAGTAATGGAATTCTCTGCCTCAGAAGGCAGTGGAGGCCAGTTCGTTGGATGCTTTCAAGAGAGAGCTGGATAGAGCTCTTAAGGATAGCGGAGTGAGGGGGTATGGGGAGAAGGCAGGAACGGGGTACTGATTGATAGTGATCAGCCATGATCGCATTGAATGGCGGTGCTGGCTCGAAGGGCTGAATGGCCTACTCCTGCACCTATTGTCTATTGTCTATTGTCTATTGATTAGATACGGGATAATCAAATGGGCAGAATTGGGGGAGCATAGAAATTGAGGAAGGTTTCTGGGCCAGACAAGGTCACAGAGATTGAGGAGGTGTGAAAAAATGAAGGCGCATGAAAACTGCCTGAGCAATTTAATGTCTTTTAATGGATGAGAGAGAACGCGAACGTGTACATTGCTAGGCTACAGGCAGCATTTGATGGCATTTCCTGACAAGTTGTGTGGAAAATTGAAATGAAACGGCATGCAGATAGTGACAGCAATTTACAAAAAGGGCTTTGAATTCTCTTTCTCTTGTTCCGTCCGCAGAGAATTTGACTCGGATCTGATGGCACTCAGCTCTGTCACTTCCTGCCTTTGGCAACATCGCATTAATTCCATTACTGAGCTGCAAGACAGCATTGCAATGAGATGAAATACCTCTTCAAAAAGATACTGAGGCATTATGAAAGTTTGCAAGTCTTTTCGCTTCCCTCAGGGTCCAACAATGCATTCAGCCAGTTATCATTTCCTTTTGCCTTTCACCCACTACAAGGATAATACAACAGTAATGAGGAGAAGAAAGGGATTGATTTTGCAGAAGGTAAACACTTGTCACAAAATCAGGATGAGTGTGATGTGAAGGAAGATTAAAAAGAAGTGAAAGCCATGAAAAGATAAAATTTCAGGTTTTGGTTAAGCTAACAAGTATATTGGCAGCACAAGGCTTTCTATTCTGTTCACAGCTGTGGTCTGTTTCTGTCTTAGGCCACAAATTCTGAGTTTAGTTTAGTTTAGAGATACAGCGCAGAAACAGGCCTTTCGGCCCACCGAGTCCACGCCGACCCGCACATTAACACTATCCCACACCCGACGGACAATTTTACATTCATACCAAGCCAATTAACCTCCAATCCTGCACATCTTTGGAATGTGGGAGAAAACCAGAGATCCCGGAGAAAACCCACGCAGGTCACGGGGAGAACGTACAAACTCCGTACAGTCAGGATCGAACCCGGGTCCCTGGCGCTGTAAGGCAGCAACTCTACTGCTGCGTCACCGTACGGCCCTTACTGTAAGATATTATTTGAAGAATAATATTTAATTCCCGGAATGGCGGGACTGTCATATGTTGAAAGACTGGAGGGACTAGGCTTGTATACACTGGAATTTAGAAGGATGAGAGGGGAATTTAGAAGGATGAGAGGGAAGTTAATCTGTGGAATTCTCTGCCTCAGAAGGCAGTGGAGGCCAATTCTCTGAATGCATTCAAGAGAGAGCTGGATGGAGCTCTTAAGGATAGCGGAGTCAGGGGGTATGGGGAGAAGGCAGGAACGGGGTACTGATTGAGAATGATCAGCCATGATCACATTGAATGGCAGTGCTGGCTCGAAGGGCCGAATGGCCTCCTCCTGCACCTATTGTCTATTGTCTATTATTAAGGGGTTGGACACGTTAGCGACAGGAAACATGTTCCCAATGTTGGGGGAGTCCAGAACCAGGGGCCACAGTTTAAGAATATGGGGTAGGCCATTTAGAACGGAGATGAGGAAAAAAAAATTCAGGCAGGGAGTTGTGAATCTGTGGAATTCTCTGCCTCAGAAGGCAGTGGAGGCCAATTCTCTGAATGCATTCAAGAGAGAGCTGGATGGAGCTCTTAAGGATAGCGGAGTCAGGGGGTATGGGGAGAAGGCAGGAACGGGGTACTGATTGAGAATGATCAGCCATGATCACATTGAATGGCAGTGCTGGCTCGAAGGGCCGAATGGCCTCCTCCTGCACCTATTGTCTATTGTCTATTATTAAGGGGTTGGACACGTTAGCGACAGGAAACATGTTCCCAATGTTGGGGGAGTCCAGAACCAGGGGCCACAGTTTAAGAATATGGGGTAGGCCATTTAGAACGGAGATGAGGAAAAAAAAATTCAGGCAGGGAGTTGTGAATCTGTGGAATTCTCTGCCTCAGAAGGCAGTGGAGGCCAATTCTCTGAATGCATTCATGAGATAGCTAGATAGAGCTCTTAAGGATAGCGGAGTCAGGGGGTATGGGGAGAAGGCAGGAACGGGGTACTGATTGAGAATGATCAGCCCCCCCCACGTGTCTCTAAAGCAACGTAGACTGCTAGAAATAGTCATAAAAACAATGAACTATTTTGGGATGCCGGACTGTCAGTTGCCAGAAAATCAGTGTGTACCTGTATTTTTAAGTTGTCGTCATCTCAGTAATACAGGATAGACACAAAGTGCTGGAGTAATTCTGCGGGTCAGGCAGCATCTCTGGAGAAAAGGAATAGGTGACGTTTCGGGTCGAGTCCCTTCTTCAGACTGAAAGTCCGTCAGATTCTTCAGTCTATTCCTTGTCTATTCAGTTGCCCCTTCCTTTCCTCCAGGTATTTTGATTCCTCCAAAGTAGATTGATCATCGATTTTACTGTAAGCTGTTTCATGGTTCTTTCTGAGTGAAATAAATTCAAACACTGCAGTTCTTCTCCTTATGTACTAAAGATGCAATGAAGCTGGAACAATATTGACAAAAGATTTGAATGTGACAGATCCAGAACGGAGTTGGTGAAAATGTGGGGACAATGAAAAGGATTAGATTCAAGATTCAAGATAGCTTTATTGTCATCCAAATTGGACGAAATTCAGTCACCCACAGTCCAACAACAAAAGCATCAAAATAGGCATTAAAATTACACAACCCCCAAAACACACAAAAGAAACATCCATCAAGAAAACATCCATCACAGTGAGTCTCCTCCAGTCCTCTCCTCACTGTGATGGAAGGCCACAATGTCTTTTCCCTTCTCCTGCTCTCCTCTCCCGCGGTCAGGTTGTTGTGGTTGCAGGCCGCGCCGGACGATCCGCAGCGGGCCGAGCCTAAGGCGAGTCGCAGCCGCCCCCGCAGCTCCGAAGACGGCCGGCTCCGCCGATGATAAGTCCGATCCGGGGCGGGCGAACACGCTGCTGCTGCCGCTGTTGCTGCACGTCGGGGCGGTCGTGGCTCCCGACATTGAAGCCCCCGCCCAGCAGAGAAATATCCCGCGGCCTATCTTAGGCCGCGCCGGACGGTGAAATGTCCGCGACCCAAGCTCCGCGATCCGGGGCGGGCGAACACGCTACCGCTGCCGGAGCTCCCGATGTCGGCATCCACGAGGCCCGAGCCTAAGGCGAGTCGCAGCCGCTCCCGCAGCCTCCGACAGCTCCAGGAGTTGGGCCTGGTTGCCTTAGATGGAAACTCGGTGGGCCAATGGACCCGATTCCATGGCGTATCTCTTAACGACTTTGTGACTATGTAAGGAAGTTGACACAACTGGGAAGCCAAGGTCATGTTATGTTTGTGAACCTCACACTATTTCTTCTTAGTCTGGATTCAACTTCTACTGCAGTGGCTTCAACCTAAAATGTGGGCAGACATTCTTGCAAGTCTTGAGGATGCTGCAGTGTGCACCATCCTTAGAAAAAAAGGCTAATAGAACTTAGAACAGTACAGCCCACAATGTCCACAATGAATATGACCGTCATAGAGTCATACAGCGTGGACACAGGCCCTTCAGCCCAATGCCACACCGACCAACATGCCCCATCTACGCTAGTCCCACCTGCCTGTGTTTGGCCCATATCCCTCTAAATCTGTCCTATCCATGTACTTTTGTAAATGTTTCTTAAACGTTATGATAATCCCTGTCTCAACTACCTCCTCCGGAAGCTCATTCCATACACCCACCACCCATTGTGTGAAAAACGTAAATCTTCCTATTAAATCTTAAATCTTTCCCCCCTCACCTTAAACCTCTAGCTAGTGGGACTAGCGTAGATAGGGCATGTTGGTCAGTGTGGCATTGGGCTGAAGGGCCTGTGTCCACACTGTATGACTCTATGACGATCATATTCATTGTGGACATTGTGGGCTAAGTTCTATTAGCCGTTTTCTGGTTCTCGGTTCTCCTACAAAGATTCGCGTTTATCCAATCTATTCCTCTCATTGTTCTTTTTTCATAACAATCTTAAACCTAATAGAATAGTGGTTGCTGGTGTTCATCCATGAACACTTCATCCACTTGCCCCTCCCAATTTCCTGACTAGATCTAGCGTTGCCCTCCCCATCCATATGCCCCATTGCCAGAGGAAACTGATGTTAAGTTAAACTAAGTGTAGGAAAATAACTGCAGATGCTGGTTCAAATTGAAGGTAGACACAAAATGCTGGAGTAACTCAGCGGGTCAGGCAACATCTCAGGAGAGAAGGAACGGGTGACGTTTCGGGTCGAGACCGGTTCTTCAGACTGATGTCAGGGGAGGGGGCGGGACAAAGATAGGATGTAAACTCTCGTCGAAGAGAGGAGGAGAACTTCTTCAAAGTAGACATACCTTGAGGAGAATTCGCCATGGAGCGGCAAGATGTTTAGGAAAATAACTGCAGACGCTGGTTCAAATTGAAGGTAGACACAAAATGCCGGAGTAACTCAGTGGGTCAGGCAGCATCTCAGGAGATTAAGTTAAACTAATTTGCTCTACCTGCACATAATCCATATCCTTCATTCCCTGCATATCAATGTGCCTATCTAAAAGCCTTTTAACTGCCACTACCTTATCTGTCTTCACCACCACCTCTGGCAGCTCATTCCAGGAATCCACCATTTTGTGTAAAAACAAACTCGCCCCAAGTATCTCCTTTAAATTTTGCCACTCTATACTATGCCCTCTAATCTTTGATGTTTCCACTCTCGGAAAAGGATTCTGACCATCTTCCCTGCCAATGCCTCTCATAATAATTTGATATACTTCTATATCTTTACCGTTTACATGCTTTAATCCCCTGTCTATGTGTATTGTATTGTATTGCACTGTCTAATTGTATTGTACTGTATCATACTGTATGTACTGCACTGTCATCCCCTGTCTATATGTTTTGCACAGTGTTTTGTATTGCACTATGGCCCCCAGAGGCACTCTGTTTCGGCCCATTCGTTGCATGATATGTAAGGGGAGGATAGATAGATAGATAGATAGATAGATAGATAGATAGATAGATAGATAGATAAATAGATAGATAGATAGATAGATAGATAGATAGATAGATAGATAGATAGATAGATAGATAGATAGATAGATAGATAGATAGATAGATAGATAGATAGATAGACAGACAGACAGACAGACAGACAGACAGACAGACAGACAGACAGACAGACAGACAGACAGACAGACAGACAGACAGACAGACAGACAGACAGACAGACAGACAGATAGATAGATAGATAGATAGATAGATAGATAGATAGATAGATAGATAGATAGATAGATAGATAGATAGATAGATAGATAGATAGATAGAAAATAGGTGCAGGAGTAGGCCATTCGGCCCTTCGAGCCTGCACCGCCATTCAATATGATCATGGCTGATCATCCAACTCAGTATCCCGTACCTGCCTTCTCTCCATACACCCTGATCCCTTTAGCCACAAGGGCCACATCTAACTCCCTCTTAAATATAGCCAATCTAACTAGATAGATAGGTAGATAGGTAGATAGGTGGATAGGTCGATAGATGGATAGATGGATAGATGGATAGATGGATAGATAGATAGATAGATAGATAGATAGATAGATAGATAGATAGATAGATAGATAGATAGATAGATAGATAGATAGATAGATAGATAGATAGATAGATAGATAGATAGATAGATAGATAGATAGATAGATAGATAGATAGATAGATAGATAGATAGATAGATAGATAGATAGATAGATAAATCAATAGATCTCCTGTCTTCTCAATCTCCTATCTTCTCTTTTAACTAATGACAATGGAAATCACGAGGATTTATCTCAAAAAAAGAATCGGGGAACGTAGTATTTATCGCTCACGGTGTTAATATGATTGTTTGTGGGAACTTGCTGCACAATTTCTCTGCTGCAACTCCCTTCCTATAACAGTGACGACACTTCAGAAGTAATTCATTGGCTCGAAAAGCAATTCTGGACACCCAGAGAGGGATACGAATGCCCGTTTGAAAAATCAAATCATTTTATCCATTTTTTTCAGGCAGTTTTCCATTCAGAGATGTTCCACTGCATTTCACTGTTCAGTTGACATGGCCCATTTACCTGACATGCAATGTATAGTACTCTCAAATGAAGCTAGATTATTGCGCTTTATGTCTTTTTAAAGCATCTTCGAATTCGCAGCAATCCACTGTGTTATGATCTAACATCACATTCATCTGACTGGCCTCCGTGACAACTCCGCACCACAAGTCTCTGAAATTAAATAAAATGAACAGAGACTGCTGGAAACACTCAGCAAGTCAGGAAGCATCTGGAGAACAAAAATTAGCAGGGCAGACTATGCAGGCAGCTCCGTGGCTCAGGGGGTGGAGGGAGAATGAGTGACTAGCTGTATCAGAGGTGCACCAAAAGTTCATGATACAGATGCATCTGAGCCCGATGCTCTGCCTCAAAGGGCAATTTACAGAGGCCAATTAACCTACAAGCCTGCACGTCTTTGGGATGTGGGAGGAAACTGGTGCACCTGGAGGAAACCCACACGGTCACAGGGAGAATGTGCAAACTCCATGCAGACACCATCCAAGGTCATAAATGATAAGTGCAGGATTAGGCCATTCAACCCATCTAGCATTCACAAAGACTCCTCACACCCCTGCAATAGTCTGTTTGAAATTCTACCATCGGGCAGACGCTACAAGGCCTTCTACGCCCGCACCTCCAGACTCAGGAACAGCTTCATCCCCAGGGCCATAGCTGCTATGAACCGGTCCTGCTGAGCCGGATGGTCACATCGCACAGTGAACCGGCACAGACCTACTTGAACTTTATACCGTTTTAAAACTGTTTCTAATTTTGTTTCACTGGATTGTATAAATTTATACTGATTAGCTAATTAATTTATTGCATCGTATGGGAGGCGCATTCCCAATCTCGTTGTACCCCTGTACAATGACAATAGATATATTGTATTGTATTGTATTGTATTGTATTGTATTGTATTGTATTGTATTGTATTGTATTGTATTGTATTGTATTGTATTGTATTGTATTGTCTGCTTCGCCATTCAACCATGGCTGATCTATCCCTCCTAACTCCATTCTTCATCTGGAGCATTGTGTACAGTTTTGGTCTCCTAATTTGAGGAAGGACATCCTCGTAATTGAGGCAGTGCAGCGTAGGTTCACGAGATAGATCCCTGGGATGGCGGGACTGTCATATGAGGAAAGATTGAAAAGACTCGGCTTGTACTCACTGGAGTTTAGAAGGATGAGAGGGGATCTTATGGAGACTTATAAAATTATAAAAGGACTGGACAAGCTAGATGCAGGAAAAATGTTCCCAATGTTGGGGGAGTCCAGAACCAGGGGCCACAGTCTTAGAATAAAGGGGAGGCCATTTAAAACTGAGGTGAGAAGAAACTTTTTCACTCAGAGAGTTGTGAATTTGTGGAATTCTCTGCCACAGAGGGCAGTGGAAGCCAAACGACTGGATGAATTTAAGAGAGAGTTAGATAGAGCTCTGGGGGCTAGTGGAATCAATGGATATGGGGAGAAGGTGGGCTCAGGTTATTGATTGTGGATGATCAGCCGTGATCACAATGAATGGTGGTGCTGGCTCGAAGGGCCGAATGGCCTCCTCCTGCACCTATTTTCTATGTTTCTATGTTTCCCCTGCCTTCTTTCTCCCTATAACCCCTGGCACCCATGACGGAGGTCGGGATCAAATTCCGGTCTCTGACGCTGTGAGGCACCTGCTCTACCAGCTGCATCACAACGCTGCCCTAATCTTGATCCACTTTGAGTGCCCATTGACGCCATTGATTGTAACGTGATTGTAAAGGCTTTCAACATGATACGATAAGAGGGTTATAGATAGGCACATGGAAATACAAGGAATGGTAGTGTATGATTCATGTGCAGGCAGATGACATTATTTTATCTTGGCATCATGTTCGGTGCGAACATTGTGGGCAGAAGTGCTTATTCCTGTGCTGCACTGTTCTATGTTGTATGTAAAGTAACTTCCCAAATTAAAGTAACGGTGTGTCGCCTTTGATAAGCAAGTCAAATTTAATGAGGTGAAGGCGGAGGTGTTGAAAAGTTGCTGGACTCTCCCAGAGAAGAACCTTCACAGAAAAACTGCTGGTTTCTGAGTGCAAAAATAACTTTTGAACCTCAAAGGACACAAAGTGCTGGAGGAGCTCAGCAGGTCAGGCAGCATCTCTGCAGAACATGGATAGGTGAACATTCGGGTCGAGACCCCTCGTCAGACTGATGCTGCTTGACCTGCGGGGCTACTCCAGCATCCACAGTGCCTTGTTTCAAACTTTTGAACCTAATGTGGGCGATGTTCAGGAAACTAATCATCGAGCGTTTGCCAGTTCTTTATGTCCTCTGCACTGCAAGAAATTGATAAGCAACTGCAATGGTTTCAGGATATTGATTATAATTCTGAGCAGAGAAAGAAAGTCATCCTGATTTAAGGTAGAAAATTAATTTTACAGGTCATCGTTGATTTTTGGTGTGGTCTTGAATATAGTTCATGATTTGCAAAGTGATGGCGAAGTTTCCTTTTGTCAATTTTGATCAAACTATTTAGTATTTTCAGCTTGCAATGATAAAATACGCCGATAGCTGTAGAAACAGCTATTATTGAAAACTCTGCAGGAGAAATAACCTGGTTATTGTGAAACTCTTCAGGCACTGACCTCTTTCTTCCCATTGAAACAATTAGACAATAGACAATAGACAATAGGTGCAGGAGTAGGCCATTCAGCCCTTCGAGCCAGCACCGCCATTCAATGCGATCATGGCTGATCACTCTCAATCAGTACCCCGTTCCTGCCTTCTCCCCATACCCCCTCACTCCGCTATCCTTAAGAGCTCTATCCAGCTCTCTCTTGAAAGCATCCAACGAACTGGCCTCCACTGCCTTCTGAGGCAGAGAATTCCACACCTTCACCACTCTCTGACTGAAAAAATTCTTCCTCATCTCCGTTCTAAATGGCCTACCCCTTATTCTTAAACTGTGGCCCCTTGTTCTGGACTCCCCCAACATTGGGAACATGTTTCCTGCCTCTAATGTGTCCAATCCCCTAATTATCTTATATGTTTCAATAAGATCCCCCCTCATCCTTCTAAATTCCAGTGTATACAAGCCTAATTGCTCCAGCCTTTCAACATACGACAGTCCCGCCATTCCGGGAATTAACCTAGTTAGACAATAGACAATAGGTGCAGGAGGAGGCCATTCGGCCCTTCGAGCCAGCACCGCCATTCAATGTGATCATGGCTGATCATTCTCAATCAGTACCCCGTTCCTGTCTTCTCCCCATATACCCCCTGACTCCACTATCCTTAAGATCTCTATCTTGCTCTCTCTTGAATGCATTCAGAGAATTGGCCTCCACTGCCTTCTGAGGCAGAGAATTCCACAGATTCACAACTCTTTGACTGAAAAAGTCTTTCCTCATCTCAGTTCTAAATGGCCTACCCCTTATTCTTAAACTGTGGCCCCTTGTTCTGGACTCCCCCAACACTGGGAACATGTTTCCTGCCTCTAACGTGTCCAACCCCTTAATAATCTTATACGTTTCGATAAGATTTTTATAATGTAGAAACAAGGAACTGCTGGTTTACACAAAAGGACACAAAGTGCTGGAGTAACTCACAGTAACTCACAGGATCAGGCATCATCTCTGGAGAACATGGATGTTCTCTCGAGATGCTGCTTGACCCGCTGAGTTGCTCCAGCACTTTGTGTCCAATTGTTTTTATAACACGGTTTTTTGATAACTCAAGGATCCTTAGGATTGCAACTTTCATGTTACAGCAGGACAGGCTTTATTCTCATGTTGACAAGTGCAGACTTTGATGCTCATTGGTAAATGCCTTTGCGAAGGTGATGGCGAAACACAATTTCAAATGCCATCCTCTGCCTGGTATTTCCAGTGACAACAAAGAAACATCTAACATTTTCCCATTGACTTGCAGAGGGATTTTCCCAATGGTGGCATTCCAATGCAGTTATTCCCTTGTCTGCCTCGATGTTAGGGATCAGAGGTTTTATGAGCTGCTGCCAAAGAGTTTTTGGCAAATTGCTGCTGCATCTTTTGTAGAATGACACGTTGCAACTATTGTGTATGAGTAGAGGGTATTAGCTATATGGAGAGTTTCAAATGTTTGTTCTGTATCGTCGGAGGCTCTGATAAGACCTGATGAATGTATATAAAACGATGAGAGACATAGATAGGGTAGACAGTCGAAACCTTTATCCGATGGTGGAAATGTCAAAAACTAGAGGGTCATGTTTTTTAATACAGAGAGTGGTGGATGCATGGAATGCGCTGCCAAGGGTGGTGGTGGACGCAGATGCGAAATTCTCTGGATGCTTTCACGAGAGAGCTAGATAGAAGCTCAATGATAGCGGAGTCAGGGGGTATGGGGAGAAGGCAGGAAAGGGGTACTGGTTGTGAATGATCAGCCATGATCACATTGAATGGCGGTGCCTATTGTCTATTGAAAACGTGTTTAAGAGGCATATGGAAATAGACAATAGACAATAGGTGCAGGAGGAGGCCATTCGGCCCTTCGAGCCAGCACCGCCATTCAATATGATCATGGTTGATCATTCTCAATCAGTACCCCGTTCCTGCCTTCTCCCCATACCCCATGACTCCGCTATCCTTAAGATCTCTATCTAGCTCTGTCTTGAATGCGGGAAAAAGAGGGATATGGATCACATCCCTGGCAACAGGCATGGCACAGACATTTTGGGTTGAAGGGCCTGTTCCTGTGCTGTGCTGTTCTAATGAATGGTGGAGCCAGTGGTGTTAAGGAAGGTTTGAGAGAGTCAAGAGTGTTTAATTGAAATACGTGCCAAAACGGGGCAATGAAATTCTTACCTGCTGCATGATGTGATGTCAGTAGAACAGGTGGCTTTATCCTGGATGGTGTCCGGCTTCTTGGGTATTATAGACAATAGACAATAGGTGCAGGAGGAGGCCATTCGGCCCTTCGAGCCAGCACCGCCATTCAATGTGATCATGGCTGATCATTCTCAATCAGTACCCCGTTCCTGCCTTCTCCCCACACCCCCTGACTCCGCTATCCTTAAGAGCTCTATCCAGCTCTCTCTTGAATGCATTCAGAGAATTGGCCTCCACTGCTTTCTGAGGCAGAGAATTCCACAGATTCACAACTCTCTGACTGAAAAAGTTTTTCCTCATCTCAGTTCTAAATGGCCTACCCCTTATTCTTAAACTGTGGCCCCTTGTTCTGGACTCCCCCAACATTGGGAACATGTTTCCTGCCTCTAACGTGTCCAACCCCAATTGTAGGAGATGCAGTCACCCGGGGGGAAGAATATTCCATCGCACTCTCCCGTCCGTACACATTCTGGCATATTTTGACTCCAGAGTTGCAGCGTTGTGGCTGGAGTTACAGCAAACTGCTGTGATAAACTCCCAAGAGGAATACAGACAACGATACAATCCAGCAGCAGCTTTGACAGAGGATTTTAACACAACCAAGTTGTAACTAGTCCATTGATCCTTACGGAATGCTCCCCAGGGAGACACACAATGCTGGAGTAACTCAGCGGGTCAGGCAGCATCTCGGGAGAGAAAGAATGGGTGATGTTTCGAGTCTTGAAGAAGGGTCTCGACCCATTCCTTCTCTCCCGAGATGCTGCCTGACCCGCTGAGTTACTCCAGCATTTTGTGTCTACCTTCAATTTAAACCAGCATCTGCAGTTTTTTTTGTCCTACACATGCTCCTCAGGTTCATGTGAGGACTCTTCATGGAATGTATGGGACAGGATGGGACAGGTCGTAATCTTGGTGATAATTTGTCTTGATGGAAATTGTTGGTGCCTGGCACTTGCTTGGTCTGAATATTACTTACCATTTACATTCCGAATTAAGTTTATAACACGCCGGAGACACAGACTTCTTTGTTACGTGAGGAATTATAAATGGAACTGAACACCAACTGATCATCAACATAGGTTTCAAGTTCTGGCTTTCTGACACGAGGAAAGATGATTAATAAACCAGTCTGGACATAGTTGCACCTAAGGAGCTCCTGCCATGATTTCCTGAGTCCCAGAGATTTCATCACCCATAACAGCAACAAATTTTGATCCTGTACAGTTAGGGCGGTACAGTGGCACAAAGTAGAGTTGCTGTCTGACAGCGCTAGAGACCCCGATTCGACCCTGACTACAGGTGCTGAGACCCTTTGTCAAAGTATTTTAGTCTGACAGTGACAATACAGTTCTCTCTCGTCATTAATGTGACTCCTGAAGGCATCCATTACCTTTGGCAAATACAGTCCAAAGTCCAAATGGTCAATTTAAATTCTATTTCACGGTTAAGAGATAGCTCGTCTCTTTTTGATGTGGAGGTTTACCAATGCAGTTTGAAGCCTAAAGAAATGCGCTATATTATAGAACAAAGGGTATTGCTGAATTTATGGTGTAGAACCCAGAGGTATATTGGATTAGTCGACAAGACCTGTGCTGTTATCTACTTTTTAAATGGCAGGAGAGTTCATTCCACAAAGAAGTAACAGATGTGTGGATGTAAATAACTGACAGCTCATTTATTGAGCTAGATATTTCGGTTGTTATGCGGTTATTATTGATTTGTGCAAAGCTTGTATCAAACAGGGTGATGTTATCTGTCCCGGTTTCTGATAATACAATAACCAAGGTGAGTTGTGACTTGCTTACATTGTAAATATAATCTGATAAATCCTGCTGCAGAGCTCAGCTGCATAGAGCAAGACCCAGCAGTAATGTTTAATTATCATTTTATCACCTGCCAGAAAATAAATCTAATTTTCTCCTATGTATGTAAAATCGGCAAGCTCCGAGGCTGGTGTTGCCGGTTAAGTGAGTTCTAATCCTTTCATGGCATCAGAGAGCACAAAATGAAATGATGACTAAATCTGGAATGAAAAGATAATATCAGATTGCTGACCATGTTTAGTTTAGAGATACAGCGCGGAAATGGGCCGCTCGACCCACTGAGTCCGCGCCGACCAGCGATTCCCGCACCCTGCAAACACACTAGGGCCAATTTTGCATTTACACCAAGCCAATTAACCAACCACCCAATACGTCTTTGGAGTGTGGGAGGAAACCGAAGATCTCGGAGAAAACCCACGCAGGTCACGGGGAGAACGTACAAACTCCTTTTCCGTGCAGCACCCGTAGTCAGGATCGAACCTGAGTCTCCGGCGCTGCATTCGCTGTAAAGCAGCAACTCTACCGCTGCGCTACCGTGTTCTGGATAATGTGTATGGTACTCAAACCCCGGTGAAATAATTGCAAAGTTAGGACATCCTTGCTTCGAGAATTTGTTATCTAAGTTTTCTCCCTATAAAAGCCCGAGCTGAACACCAGGGGAGTTGTGGCCTGCAAGCTTCACAGCAACAATAACAAAACCCTGGTGATTCCAACTCACCCAACAGACCCGAGAGTTTACTTTCAGCACTCAGTCTGCACTGTTTCACCACCATCAACTTAAGATCAACAAGGAGTTCGCAACAAATGCCGATGGTGTCCACACGCCATAAATTAGTTTAAAAAATGACTTAATGATGTCCCTTGGATATACTCAACATAAACTAATTGTAAAGTTGCTGTTGCCCTGTGAAATGCATCTGCCATTCAATGCACACAGGAACAAATTAGACGAGCAGCTAATTTAATTAGTCCGTTTTTAAGAGAAAGACGTGCACTTGTATAATTCCTCTGCAACATTCCAAAGTGATTTACAGGCAATGGAACAAATTTCAAAGTGTCTTCACAGTCGGAATCTAGGAAGTGCAGCAGTTAATTTGTGCTCAACAAGTTTCCACGAGCGCCATTGTGGTAAAGATCAGAAAAACTGTTATTGGAAGTGTTGATTAAGAGCAAAATATTATCAAGTCACCAGGGAGAAGTACGTTTGTTTAAAGAAAATATCCTCAGAATCTTTCATTCCAACAGAGGGAATAGACTAGGTCCTGGGGGAGATTATGAGGACTGGAATATCATAGCTCTGTGAAATTCTGGATAGGCTGTGGCTATTTTCATCAAAGCAGAAGTGGATGACTTGTGTTTACATGAGGGGGTTTATAAAATTCTGAAAGGCCTAGATAGGATATACTATCGAGAAGGACCTTAGCTGAGGTATCAAAAACTTAGGGGCATAGATTTCAAGCATTTGATGAAATGTGGTGGGAAATTGTTTAAACACAGTGGGGTTGACCGAAAATAAAGGGTTTTATTAGAATTCTTCACCAGATTTAAAAGTGGAATGTGGGTTTCATGATCTGTGACCTACAAAGGCTGCAGATCTGGCTTAATTTAATTTAGTTTAGATGACTGATGCTCCTGAACACATCATCAGTGATGTAACCTGGGGTCATTGGGTGTTTCGGGTCTTTCAACATCAGACCCCCTCGCCCGGGCGACCCAGCCGTGATTGATCAGACCACGACTTGTGTTCAAGTGGCATTCGATTCCTCCCCATGGACCTCCTCTCCTGATCCAGAGCCATCTCGAGGCTTTCTCTGCTGCCTCTGTTGTGCTCTTGATGGCTCTTCTCCACTCCGTTCCGGTGATGCCCAGTGCACTCAATGCCCTGCAAAACATCTACCGCCAACCTCGATGGGCATACGCCTTGCCTTCCAGCCCTGCTTATGGAAGTCTATGACCAGCTCTTGGTATTTGGTCTTCTTTCTCTCGTGGGCCTCCTCCAGATATATAGAGCGGAAACAGGCCGTTCGGCTCACTGAGTACGTGCACTCCCCGCACACTAGGACTATCCTACACACACCAGGGACAATTTACAATTTTGCCAAGCCAATTAGCCTACAAACCTGTACGTCCTTGGAGTGTGGGAGGAAACTGGAGCTCCCGGAGAAAACCCACGCGGGTCATGGGGAGAACGTACAAATTCCGTACAGACACCAACCGCAGTCGGGATCGAACCGGGGTATCTGGTGCTGTAATGTAGCAACTCTACCACAGCGCCACTTACTAGGATGTGGTAGTTTACTGATGAATGGCACAGGAAAAATGGGGTGACGGGCCTCATTTTGTAAGATTTTTTTTTAGATTTAGAGATACAGCGCGGAAACAGGCCCTTCGGCCCACCGGGTCCGCGCCGCCCAGCGATCCCCGCACATTAACACTATCCTACACAGACTAGGGACAATTTTTACATTTGCCCAGCCAATTAACCTACAAACCTGTACGTCTTTGGAGTGTGGGAGGAAACCGAAGATCTCGGAGAAAACCCACGCAGGTCACGGGGAGAACATACAAACTCCGTACAGACGGCGCCCATAATCAGGATCGAACCTGAGTCTCCGGCGCTGCATTCGCTGTAAGGCAGCAACTCTACCGCTGCGCCACCGTGCCGCCACCGTGCCAGCTTGCTATGATTCTCTCAAGAGTTTGATTTAGCATTTCATCAAAACACCTCTTCTCTAACCTGGAGATGAAAGAACTGCACTTGAAGGAGGCTCATACATGTCAGTCACCTTGCATCTGTATAGTCCAATTAAAGCATCTTTTCACTGCTAAATACTCTTTGTGAAATGTTCACCTTGAGTTTCATAGTTTCAAATGAGATCACAATGCGAAACTCACATCTATTTTTCTGCCTGCCATTTGAACTCTGCTTTTTCATTAAAAAATAATTTTCATGAGAAACAAAGGTTTGACTGGGTTGCGGTTGTTGCTAGTTTATGACCACATTACACCTGACCAGCTTAGCAGCGAAAAGATGACATAGGTTCAAGATGAAGGGGAAAGACTTAATAGGAATGTGAGGGGTAACTTTTACACACCAAGGGTGGTGGGTGCATAGAACAAGCTGTCAGATGATGTAGCTGAGGCTGGGACTATTCCAATGTTGAAGAAACAGTTAGACAGGTACATGGATAGGACAGGTTTGGAGGATATGAACCAACCGCAGACAGGACGGACTAGTGCAGCTGGGACACGTTGGCCGGTGTGGGAAAATTGGGCAAAGGGCCTGTTTCCACGTTGTATCACTCTCTGACAGAAGGCTCTCCAACGCCTGCACATCCTTCCTCAGAGATGGGGCTCAAACGTCATGGAATAACTGTCATACAACATGGCTTCAGGCTCTTTGGCTCTACTTGTGCATGCTGACCTAGAGACCCCATCTAAGCTAGTCCCACTTAGACAATAGACAATAGGTGCAGGAGTAGGCCATTCGGCCCTTCGAGCCAGCACCACCATTCAATGTGATCATGGCTGATCATTCTCAATCAGTACCCCGTTCCTGCCTTTTCCCCATACCCCCTCACTCCGCTATCCTTAAGAGCTCTATCTAGCTCTCTCTTGAATGCATTCAGAGAATTGGCCTCCACTGCCTTCTGAGGCAGAGAATTCCACAGATTCACAACTCTCTGACTGAAAAAGTTTTTCCTCATCTCCGTTCTAAATGGCCTACCCCTTATTCTTAAACTGTGGCCCCTGGTTCTGGACTCCCCCAACATTGGGAACATGTTTCCTGCCTCTAACGTGTCCAACCCCTTAATAATCTATAACGTTTCGATAAGATCCCCTCTCATCCTTCTAAATTCCAGTGTATACAAGCCTAGTCGCTCCAGTCTTTCAACATATGACAGTCCCGCCATTCTGGGAATTAACCTAGTAAACCTACGCTGCACGCCCTTGTCTGTGCCTTGCCCATATTCCTCTGAGCCTCTCCTATCCATGTACCTGTTCAAGTGTAATTGAAATGCTGCTATAGTATCTATGGAAAGAGAAACTGTTACTATTTGAGGTCTGTGACCCTTCATTGGAATAGGGATGACAGAAAAAAAAGTCATTTTCAACATCTGCGGGTTTTATTTGATTTATTTTTCCCAGTTCAAAATAACCTAATTTGGAAACCTAAAATCCTGGAGGTCCTTCCTGGGCCGAATTGAAGACCGCATTTGCCACATAGATTGCAGCATTTCAATCGGTGTCCTACCTTCAGCTTCTCATCAGTACTGCCCAGACCATCAGACAAGCCAACCTCCTTTCCATTGACTCTCAGCGATGTGTTAAAAATTGTAATTGTGTGTCTTGTGTTCTTTATTGTCTACTGCTGGACCCTGACGTGAGAGGACGCTGGCGCTATTTGTTCGCCGCTTCTCCGTCAGGACAGTTCGTTTGTTTGTTTTTATGTCTTGACTGTTTTTGTAAAGCGTCTTTGAGCATCTGGAAAAGCGCTATAAAAAATAAATGTTTATTATTATTATATTATGATTTGTACCTCGCGCTGCCTCGGCAAGGCCAGCAACATAATCAAGGACGAGTCGCACCCTGTCCACTTTCTCTTCTCCCCTCTCCCATCGGGCAGAAGGTATAAAACTGTGAAAACGCACACCTCCAGATTCAGGGACAGTTTCTTCCTTGCTGTTATCAGGCAAGTGAACCATCCTCTCACAACTAGAGAGCAGTCCTGAACTACCATCTACCTCATTGGAGATCCTCGGACTATTTTTGATCGGACTTTACTAGCTTTATCTTGCACTAAACGTTATTCCCTTACGATGGATCTGCACACTGTGAATGGCTCGAATTTAATTGTGCATTGTCTTTCCGTTGAATGGTTAGCAGGCAACATAAGCGTTTCACAGTCCCTCGGCACACTTGACAATAAACTAAAACTGAACTACAGTTTGGGCTGGACTGTCACCATCACTAAAGGCAGCATCCCAAACTTCCCATGAATGACTCAGTAACATCATATATGTAGCAATGGAAACATCCCGTGAATGACTCAGTAACATCATATATGTATCAATGCAAACATCCCACAAATGAATCAGTAATATCATGTATGTAGCAACACAAACGTCCCATAAATGGTGCAGGAACATCATATATGTAACAACTCAAGGCTTCCCGTGAATGGCGCAGTAACATCATATATGTAGCAAAGCTAACATCCCGCGAATGACTCAGTAACGTCATATATGTAGCAGCACAAATGTCCCGTGAATGGTGCAGTAACATCATGTATGTAGCAACGCTAACATCCCGTGAATGTCTCAGTAACGTCATATATGTAGCGACACAAACATCCCACGAATGAGTCAGTAATATCATGTATGTCGCAACACACATGTCCCGTGAATGGTGCAGTAACGTCATATATGTAACAAATCCAGCTTCCCGTGAATGGCTCAGTGACATCATATATGTGACAACACAAACGTTCCGTGAATGACACAGTAATGTCATATACGAGGTCATGCAAATATCCCATGAATGGTGCAGTAACGTCATATATGTAACATGGCTAATTTCCCATGAACGCCTCAGTGCCGTCAACTGTGTAGAAAAGCAAATGTCTCGTGAATGACCCAGTAACATCATAAATGTGGCAGCACAAACGTCCCGTGAATTCATTCAGTGAGGTCATAAATGTGGCAATACATATGTCCCATGACTTGTCAGTAACATCGTATACGTATCAACAAAAACATCCCATGAGTGACTCAGTAACATCATATGTGTAGCAGCACAAACATCCGTCAGTGACTCGACATGAAGCATTCCGTGCTCCAGGATTGATTGTCTCTCTTTCCGTCTCGTCACCCCTGTAAAAATGTTTATAGTACTCTCCATTACAGTTTCAAACGGTAATCTCCTTGGAAAGCAGCCACCAAACTTTGCATCGGTCTTTCTCACAGATTCTAACTGACAGTCTGAGTGGCCCTGTAGGACCTAAGACAGGAGACAATCAATCACATGCAGCTCTCAGCGATGTCCTGGTAACTCTGCAGGGTACGTTAATATAAAAAAATAAATTGAGATCATTACCCACAGCAGTTTTACACAGTTCATCTGTTGCACGGTCCAAATACCAATTAATAACTTATCTAATGCGAGATAGATTCCTTCTCCTTTCTAAAGAGCAGAAATTATCCCAAGATTTATTTTGTTCCAATAAAGGGTTTCCACGGTTATCGAGACAGCTTCTTAATAATTCGTTTTACAACGTACAAAATTCTTAAGGGGTTGGACAGGCTAGATGCAGGAAGATTGTTCCCGATGTTGGGGAAGTACAGAACAAGGGGTCACAGTTTAAGGATAAGGGGGAAGGAAGTCTTTTAGGACCGAGATGAGAAAGTTTTTTTTCACACAGAGAGTGGTGAATCTGTGGAATTCTCTGCCATAGAAGGTAGTTGAGGCCAGTTCATTGGCTATATTTAAGAGGGAGTTAGATGTGGCCCTTGTGGCTAAAGGGATCAGGGGGTATGGAGAGAAGGCAGGTACGGGATACTGAGTTGGATGATCAGCCATGATCATATTGAATGGCGGTGCAGGTTCGAAGGGCCGAATGGCCTACTCCTGCACCTATTTTCTATGTTTCTATGATCTGTGGATAAATATTTCATGTGAACATGGGAATGCCAACTTTGGCTGAATATTCATGACATTATCTCCCCAACTTCAATCTCCCACCCTGTCAAACGACTATTTATTTATTTCCATTCACTTTATAAGAAACATCGAAATGAGAAAGCGTTTCGTTTAACCCCCCTCCCCACCCGATCCCCATGAAAGTTGTCTCCAGGCTTGCTCAGAACATCCAGGCATGATTTGTTAATCTCTGGAGACCCCAAGGCAATGTTGGATCATTGCCAGCCATTGTGGTGCAGAGTACAAGTGCACTCAGTAGCTATTAACACTGCATAATACTTAAGAATTTGGTATAACCCTTCTACCTCCATGAAACAATGGCTATGCAGATTTCAACCTTTGACGAGACTGTAGATGGACACAAAATGCTGGAGTAACTCAGCAGGTCAAGCAGCATCTCTGGAGAACGTGGACAGGCGACACCTCGTGTCAGGACCCTTCTTCGGATATGCCCATCTTTTGTTCTGCATTATTGTTGACCATAAGACCAGAAGACTTAGGAGCAGAATTAGACCATTTGGTCCACTGAGACTACTCCACCATTCGATCATGGCTGATCTATTTTTCCCTCTCAACCACATTCTCCAGCCTTCTGCCCGTAACCTTTGATGCTCTTACTAATCAAGAACCTATCAATCTCTACCCAATGTATTGCCCTCCACAGCTATCAGTGGCAATGAATTCAGCAGATCCACCAACCTCTGGGGAAAGAAATTCTCATCTCCATTCTAAAGGTACGTCCTTTTTTTCTGAGGCTGGGATTAAATGAGCCCATCCTGAAAAGTCTATTTGCCATTTGAGCCACAGCAGTTTCTCAGGCTGGTGATGTCTGTGATCTCGAGTACTTGTTAGTTTAGTTTAGTTGAGTTTATTGTCACGTAAACCAAGGTACAGTGAAAAGTTATTTGTCGCGTGCTAGCCAGTTAGCGGAAAGACTCGTTTTCACCTAGCCCACGGCTAATAATGGTCTGTTTCCTTTATCATCGTTACTTTTTGGCACATCTTTCATTTGTTCTATAACTCTCTATTTCACCGTCTATATCTCTCGTATCCCTGTCCCCCGACTCCCAGTCTGAAGAAGGGTCTCGACCCGAAACATCACCTATTCCTTTTCTCCAGAGATGTTGGCTGACCTGCTGAGTTACTCCAGCATTTTTGTGTCCATCAGCGGAAAGACTATATATGATTACAATCGAGCTGCAGGCTTGATTATGTCTACCTTGCAGCTGCTGGAACGATGATCGTCCCTGGCCTCAGACCACGTTGCTGTTCTGTCATCAGTTTCTCTGTCATGCTGACGGCTCCCATGTCCCTTTCACCAGCATCCTTAAAATGGAGCCTTGGGTGCCCACTGGATCTTCTGATAAACTGTTGGGGATATGGTCCGGGGGCAGGGATGATCATGATCTCAACAGATGCAGAGCAGACATCAGTGATGTAAGCAAGCCTGCAGTATTTTAGATCACCAGACATCAGTGTACATGCCTGATAGGACATCCCATTTTCTCCTCCTTGCTTGCCGAATGCTGCACTGCTTTTCAATAGACAATAGACAATAGGTGCAGGAGTAGGCCATTCGGCCCTTCGAGCCAGCACCGCCATTCAATGTGATCATGGCTGATCAATCTCAATCAGTACCCCGTTCCTGCCTTCTCCCCATACCCCCTGACTCCGCTATCCTTAAGAGCTCTATCCAGCTCTCTCTTGAATGCATTCAGAGAATTGGCCTCCACTGCCTTCTGAGGCAGAGAATTCCACAGATTCACAACTCTCTGACTGAAAAAGTTTTTCCTCATCTCAGTTCTAAATGGCCTACCCCTTATTCTTAAACTGTGGCCCCTTCGTCTCTGCTCTGGGGTGAACGGTCATTTAAGATACCTTTTCCTTCCATGAGATGTCAATTGTATACCGTAGAGATCGAAAGGATGCATTGAGCTCTCTCTTTGCCAGTTAGATGCAACCCATGCTTCACTGGCCTTTAGTAATCAGTTCAGATTAGGCCCTATTGATTAGCTTTGAAGTCCTGCGAGCGGTTTTGCTATTTGCCCATGCCTGATCTGTTAAACTGCTTACACAATGTACATATTGAGTTAATCATGGGGAGAAATATTGTCTCTCACAATGGATCCAGGCCAGCATTGTTCTTTAACTGTTTCCAGTGGAGTCTGATCGCAGGTGAAACCCCACACCTTTGTTCTGTAACCACAGTTTTCTTGATTATTAACAGTGCGGGAGAATTTGTGGTATGGGCATGGGAAAGAGCTGCTGAAATTGATCCTCTGTTCGTGAAACCCTTGCGGCATGGACAGGTTCGCTGATCAGAATCTGGGGCCGGGCAGTAGGTATTGTCTAAATGGACTTCAGCAAAGACTTTGACAGGTACCACATTGTAGGCTAGCAAGGAAGACGAGATCATGCTGGATCCAAGGTGGGCTAGTCAGGTGGAGACAGAATTGACTTGGTGGTAGGTATCAGAGGGTGGTAGTGGAAGCCTGGGACCAGCAACGCACTGCAGGGATTGGTGCTGGGCCCATTGCCGTCCATTATCTACATGGATGACACCAAAATTGGTGGCATAGCGAACAGTGAAGAAGGTTAGTTAAGATTGCAACAGGATCTAGAACGACCGGTAAACTGGGCCAATGAATGGCAGATGAAATTTAACGTCTTCAAGTTTAGTTTAATTTAGAGATACAGCTCGGAAACAGGCCCTTCGGCCCACCAGGTCCGTGCCGACTGGCGATCCTTGTACACTAACTCTATCCTAAGCACACTAGGGATAATTTATAATTATACCAAGTCAATCAGCCTACAAACCTGTCTGCCTTTGGAGTGTGAAGTGTTTCATTTTGGTGTGTTAAACCAGTGCAGGACTTGCACATTGCTGGCGTGATTTGTATATCTGACCTGCAATCTGAATCTGGCTTTTTATGGGGGGCTCAGATGCCCTCCTTAATTATGGCTGAGATAGGGACAGCCCAAAAAGGACGGGAGCCTCTCAACCAAGAAGTATCCAGGCCTTGAATAGACTATTATGTGAAGAGGGCTCAAAGATACTTCAATGACTCAAAAACGTCTCTGCAATTTATAATATTCATGTTACATTGGTTAAATGTGGATTTCACATTTTCACAATAATTCATCAGTGACCTACTTTTCCTTGCAATCTTTGATCCTTGTTTTTTCTCTGTGGGAATCACCCCGATCTGCCTGTTAGCTATTTTCCCAATTTCTATTGAAAATGGGTACTATAAATTACGGACAAGCCTTATTGTCGTGACTCCTCTTATCTTATAGTTAATTCTCTTGCACTTGGCCTTGGTTTATAAATTTCCTTTGTTTATCTTTACTCCAGCTATGTCTTACAATCTAAACACTTCCCTAATCTAATTACTGCCTCTCTTAACATGACCTTTCAGTTAACTTTACTAAATTGGCCTAATTCCCCGTAATCCTTTTTCACTAGGTAAGGCGCTTAGGATGATTATTTTTACAAAAGTTCCCCTTTCTCCTTCTGATTCCTGGAGATACCTGCTTCATGCAATAAATGGCAGGGCTCTTGAGTTTGCTGTATAACCAAGAAACTTGAAGGTACAAGTTCTCCCCGTGACCTGCGTGGGTTTTCTCCGAGATCTTCGGTTTCCTCCCACACTCCAAAGACGTACAGGTATGTAGGTTAATTGACTGGGTAAATGTAAACATTGTCCCTAGTGTGTGTAGGATAGTGTTAATGTGCGGGGATCGCTGGGCGGCGCGGACTTGATGGGCCGAAAAGGCCTGTTTCCGCGCTGTATCTGAAATATGAAAATATGAAAAAAATATATATATAGTTCCTTAAAAGTGGTGATCCAGATAGACATTTCAGTTCAGCGTTCTAAGGCAGCAACTCTACCATTGTGCCAACATGCCACCCTATTGTTGTTCATCTGTTTGATCACAACTAAACAGTAGTAGCAGTTGAACCGATTTTGATCTTCAGTGGAATCATATTGACTGACATGGTCAAAACATCGAGTGTGGGATAGGCAGCATCTGTGGAGGGAATGAACAAACGATAGTTCGGGTTGCAACCATCGCTTAAACTAGACATTAGACTTTAGAAATTCAGCGTGGAAACAGGCCCTTCGGCCCATCGAGACTGCACCAACCAGCGATCAACCGTACACTAGCACTATCCTACACACTAGGGACAATTTACAGAAGCCAATTAACCTACAGACCTGTAAGTCCTTGGAGAGTGGAAGGAAACCGGAGCATTGGGAGAAACCCCATGCAGTCACAGGGAGTACATACAAACTCCATACGGACAGCACCCATGTTTGGGATCGAACCTGGGTCTCTGGTGCTGTGAGGCAGCAATTCTACAGCGGCACCACTGTGCTGCCCAGACTAATTTTATGACTAATTTCTCCACCAGCTTTCTGCGGTTCACTTATCACTGCACATTTCAGCTGCGCCAATGAAACACAAATATCTCATTGATAATGCTGCTAAATTGCAGAAGACACCACTTAACCTGCAAAGTTTAAAACACAAAACTAATTAAATGTAGACACTTTCATTCTGCTTACTACATGCTTCAGCAATGTTAAGTTTCATCGGTTGCTTTTGTTTGGAATATCTTAAATAAGATTAAGTGGGAGATTGATTGAGAATGAGCAGTGTTGCATTCATGATGCTGCTGCCTATTGTGACTAATGAGGTCGTTTCTGCTCTGACAGCTCTTCTCCACCCCTCCTCAATCTTTTTCCCCACACTCTCCGTCTTATTATTTCATTTGACTTACTTTGTTCAATCCTAATCTTACATAATGCATCTTGTCACATACATACTGTGGGTGGCACAGCCTTTCAAAACCACAAGTTTAAAAAGCACAATGAGGGAAACGTAGAAGTGAAGACTGACTGTGTCTCCAATATGATACATTTTAATTTCTAAAGGCTGCTGACTCCTGATGGGTTGAATTCTGCAACTGAATCCAAGTGTTCAATTTCTGTTGTTTCAACCTTTGTCCTTACCCAGCTGTCAGTTTTAGTTCCTGTGAAATGGAATTAAATCATTTGTTGCATCTTGCCCTGAAACTTCAACTCAACTTTGGAACCTCAGCAATAATGTAGATCTAATGCATTCATGTAGTTGGGACATTTGGGCTTTTATCTTAATTCACATTTTGCCTTTCGTGCTACCACTGCGTTCGTTCATTACATACGAGGTCATTGCACCCCTCTCTGAGAATGTTCAAATCATAGCAAGCTAACAAATCGATGGGTAAAATCACACTTGGAGGCCTTTTACACAAATGCATTAACATCCTTATTAGCTGTAATGATTTCTCCTCCCTACCTTGAGAGTTAATAATAATAATAATAATAATAATAATATGAGCTTTATTGTCATTCGGTACCGAGATACCAAACGAAATTACATTTTCAACAGTCACAGAACACAACAAAAATGAAAAAAAACACAAGATACACGACCCCAACACAAACATCCATCACAGTGACTCCAAACACCCCCTCACTGTGATGGAAGGCAACAAAACTTCCCCGCTCTTCCCCCCATGCCCCTCCCACGGACAGACAGCTCGACCCCTACCGAGGCGACCGAAGCATCTCTTCGCAGCATCAACAATTGGCAGTTTCTTCCCAGCTGTTATCAGGCAACTGAACCGTCCTCTCACCAGCTTGAGAACAGACATGACCTCCCATCTGCCGCATTGGATACCTTTGAACTATCTACAATCGGGCTTTATTGGACATTGCCTCGCACTAAACATTATTCCCTTTTTCCTGCATCTGTACACTGTGAACTGCTTGATTGTAAGTATAGTCTTTTCGCTGACTGGGCACCACATGACGAAAAGCTTTTCACTGTACCTCAGAAGACGTGACAATGATAAACTCAATGAATCTAAAGCAGTGCAGTAGTGAGACTACCCACTATGTCATCCCAAGCCATGTATGACCAATCAGCATTCCAAGCATCGTGGTATGGAAGAGATCGTGATGCAGAATTCCCACGTTTAAGATGCCAGAAACAATCTCCTCAAAGTCACTTTACCTTGCTCTTGTGTCTAAATTAAGGATGTCCCCATGCTATCATGCACAGCTCAGTCGATCAGCGTGCGAAGGCTAGTTTAGTCTCAAAACCCAGGCATCGTCTGCAACTGGCAAGGACCCTAACATTGAGACTTGCAGTTAATAGTGTTCCTGTCAATGCAGACTTCCGAAATCGGGGTGGGGGGGGGAGAAAATTGCGTAAATATGTAGGGTTCTGAAAATAATTGGAATTGAATGCTGGGGAGGATTAAATGAGTTTTATAGCATGCCTGTCTCCAGTCGTTTGTTTCATTGACAGGAACACTATTACCAGATGGTACAGTACTCTGTTTTATCATTTCATGCCAAAGGCTACACTAATGCTATTACAGCTCAGGTGCAGGAGCAGATTCAAAAACAGCCACTGTAATAGGATTTTCTTCAAAACCGTCCGCGATGTATCAGGCAGAACCAAGCACCGGGAGCCCAAATACACGGACATAAAATAAATTTCTGCAAAGTTCATCTTTCACTCCCCCTCCGCCACCTTGGGTGCAGAGAACTGCGTAAGAACAACACACTCCATTGTATCGGGTGAAATATTGCCCACGGTTGAAGATTTAACAAGATATCGTCAGCTGTGCTTGCTGTACATATTTTTACAATTATGACCCCACACAACAAAATTGCACCACGGTGCGATTTTCTTCGCTCATGTGGACTCAAGGAAACGTGAGCCGAAAGAGGTGACACGATGCTTCAAGCTGTACAATCCGCAGGCATTGCCACTTTCATTTCACTGCACATCGTGTATGTGTATGTGACAAATAAACTTGACTTGACCTCCACTCAACATGACCAGGGCTGATCCAGACAAGGCCTCACCTCCTCTGATACCAGTTCTTCAAAGCCCTCACTTCCCCAATCTTTAAAAGATTTAGTTTGCTTTATTAGCTTAGTTTAGAGGTGCAGCACGGAAACAGGCCCTTCCGCCCACCGAGTCCGCGCCGACCCGCGATCCCCGCACACTTACACTATCCTACATGCACCAGGGACAATTTACAATTTTATCAAGCCGATTAACCTGCAAACCTGTATGTCTTTAGAATGTGGAATGAAATCAGAGCGCCCTGAGAAAACCCACGCAGGTCATGGGGAGAATGTACAAACTCCGTACAGACAGCACCCATGATCAGGATGGAGAGTGTTGCATAAGGCTATAGCCTGTAACAGGTACTTGAGCCGGTTCACGGTCTCGTCTGCCGCCTGTCGCTTCTGCGGCGAGGAGGAGACCGTGTACCATTTGTATACAGAGTGCGTGAGGTTACAGCCCCTGTTCCAGTATCTGAAGGGGCTGCTCCTCAAGTTCTGGCTCAATTTTAGCCCTACGCTTTTAATTTTTGGGCACCCGGTACAGAGGGGGGAGGGTCAGGAGGGAGGAGGGGGTCTCCCTGTCGGTCTGCTCCTGGGCCTGGCCAAGATGGCCATCCGCGGGTCCAGGCAGCGGGCAGTCGACGGCCTCACAGAAGTCGGCTGCCTACCCCTGTTCCGGGCTTACGTCCGTGCCCGCGTGTCCCTGGAGAGGGAACACGCACACGCGGTATCCACGCGAACACGCGGTGTCCACGGGGACTCTGGAGGCCTTCCGGGAACGCTGGTCGCCGCGGGGGGTTGAATGTATTGTTGACAGAGATGGCGGGATTTTAATGTGATAATTGTTTAATTTGCAAACTGCCGATACAGGCGGCTTTTGTTTGATCACATTTTGCTTAGTATGTTTGTATGGTTTTCTTTGGAATAAAACTTTTATATAACATTTTTTTTTAAATGGTCAGGATGGAACCCGGGTCTCTAGCGCTATAAGGCAGCAGCTCTATCGCTGCACCATTGTACTGCAACTGTGCTACCTAACTTGTCGTGGGTATTTATCTACTCACATTTTAAATACCTTACCGATCTAATTTGCACAATTTTCTGAGGTAGAGAATTCCAACGACTCACCACTCTTTGTGAAAACAGGTCCCACAACACCTCAGATTTAAGTGACAGCTCTCTTTTCTAATATAAGAAGATAACTGCAGATGCTGGTACAAATCGAAGGTATTTATTCACAAAATGCTGGAGTAACTCAGCAGGTCAGGCAGCATCTCGGGATGAAGAAGGGTCTCGACCCGAAACGTCACCCATTCCTTCTCTCCCGAGATGCTGCCTGACCTGCTGAGTTACTCTTTTCTAATAACTTTGTCCCCTTGTTGGAGATTCCACGATGAAAATATCTTGACGTGTACATTTTTGTGTCCCCTTACTGTCTCATATGACTCAATCTTCTGGTCTCGAAAGAATATAGATCCATCTTCTTTAAGAAGTCGTGATTGGAAAACCTTTCATTCTGAGAATTAGCCCGTGTGAAGCAGATAACCCTCTACATTTTTTAACAGACCACTTTCAAAGTTAAAAATATATTTTGGTTAGTAAAAAAAGAAATAACTGTTTTTCCTCAGTTCTTTAAATATCTTCTACATTAATCTTGAGAGTCTGAGTGTAGGTCTCTCGTGCATATTGATCTCCTAGCCTTGGTCACCCTGGAGCCATGTCTCCGTAATCCCAACTATATCATACCTGTTAACAACTAACTGCGCATTCAATTCATCCACCTTGTTATGGATGCTCCTCGCATTAAGGCACAAAGCTTTCAGGTTTGTTATTCCTTTTCTCCCTGCCATCCATACAGAGAGCACCCGTAGTCAGGATCGAACCAGGGTCTCTGGCCATGTAAGGCAGCAACTACCGCTGTGCCACTGTGCCGTTTCCTCTGTGTCCTCCGGTTTCTTCCCACATCCAAAAGGTGTGCTGGTTTGTTGGTTAATTGGCCTCTAATTAAATTACCCCTAATGTGTAGGGAATGGATGCAAAGTCGGGATAACATGAAACCAATGTGAACAGGTGATCAATAGTCGGCATGGACTCGGTGGGCCGAAGGGCTCATTCCCAGACTGTATCTTTCAATCAATTGAACCAATTGTTTTATAAATGAATGCTGATGTTTCAACTTCTGATTTCTGGGAGCTGACATCAGTGATATATCGAGTGTAAATTCTACCTGGGTACATTCGGCGACAGGAAAAATCAGTCAATTACAATCCCCTGTCTGGTGGAAATCTATGGCCCAACACTTCTTGTGATAATGAAAATGCCACTGAGCATCCTGTCCCTTTAAAAAAGCCGTGAAATCAATCACCTCAGCCTTGCCTGCCACAACCTGTCAGTTCAGGGGAAAGCCAAATGAACAATTTTTCATAGCCAGCAAGATCTCCTGCCTGTTTATGGATGCTGATAAGTGGATCAAACTTGTTGCCAGGAGTGAATTAGCCTGAGGCAAGACGAGATCTGTGAATTTCCACATTTATTTTTCTGCTGTGATTGGAACGTCTCCAGCATTTTCAAGATTGTGTTCTACACACGGGGCAAAGATTAATCCGATGTCTTAATTGGCTTATCAGAGGCAGTGCACATCCAAACCGTCAGACTCCCAGGGCTGATAGAACAGGGGGAATAGGTGCAGTGAGGCAGACTGTCCCTTCAACTTGCTCCTCTGTTCAATACAATATCGTGAAGGTTTCTCCAGATGTATTTGACCTCAGCTCCATTTTCCTTCCTGTTCCCCCTAACTCTTGACTCCCTAATGCACCAAACACCTGCTTTGCTCAAAAATATTAAATGGTTCTGTCTCCAGGGCAATCTGAAGTCGTGAATTCCAAAGATTCACATGCTCCCAACAGATGATGTTCATCCCCATTCCTGTCTTAGCTGGAGACAACTGGCCCCAGTTCTCGATTTCCTACTAATATCCGCTCTGCCTAGCACAGAATAGAGCATACCTGTAGAACAGCACAGCACAGGAACAGGCCCTTCAGCCCACAATGCCTGTGCTGAAGACTATGCCAAGATAAACCACTCGCATCTGCCTGCACATGTTCCATATAAATCCTCCATGTCGCACTGAGATCCCCTCTCCATTGACCCGAGGTCCAATCCACTCAATCTTTCCTTACTAGGAAACTCCTTTATCCCAGGAATCATGCAAGAGATGTTTCTCTCAACTATGTGTAGGAAGGAACTGCTCAAGCTGGTTTTAGCTGGTGTCGTGTGGAGCCGCGCGGGCACCGATCCACCTTCCGAGCAATCGCGTCGCCGCCGACCAGGACGATGACCGTCGACCGGAACGCACCCCGGTAGGCCCGACTCGCCCCACAGGCCTCCCAGGGGACTGAGGTGAAGCCGGGCGGCGAGGCATGGCTGGGCTGAAGGAGCCTCAGATATGGCGGCCATGGGAGCCTCAGCGGCAGCAGCGGTTGCCTCTGAACTTTTTCAGTCAGAGAGTTGTGAATCTGTGGAATTCTCTGCCTCAAAAGGCAGTGGAGGCCAATTCTCTGAATGCATTCAAGAGAGAGCTGGATAGAGCTCTTAAGGATAGCGGAGTCAGGGGGTATGGGGAGAAGGCAGGAACGGGGTACTGATTGAGAATGATCAGCCATGATCACATTGAATGGCGGTGCTGGCTCAAAGGGCCGAATGGCCTCCGGCACCTATTGTCTATTGTCTATTGTCTATTGCGACAGTGAGGCCTCAGCAGCAACGGGAGCCGCGGTGGCGGTGGGGCCTCGCGGTCGATGAGCATGAGGGGAGAGAGGAAGACAATGGGGGCTCGACCTGTGGGGTCCGCTGTGAAAGACGGTGGGAGAACAAAGGCGTCCCGGTGTGGGGGGGGGGGGGGAGGGCACTCTAGTTTAGAATCCTCTGCCCAGGGGATAAGTCTGTGTTCGTTTGTTTGTTTGTTTGTTCATTTGTTCCAGTGAAGGTTTCCAGTTTTCCTTCTACCTTGTTGTGTGTTGGGACTGTCAGACCAATTTTCCTCCGGGGATGAATAAAGTTTTATCGTATTGTATCATATCATATCGTTAACCAAAGATAGACACAAAATGCCGGGGTAACTCAGCGGGACAGGCAGCATCTCTGGAGGAAAGGAACGGGTGACATTTTGGGTCGAGACCCTTCTTCAGAATGGGTCTGAACTATCTTCAATATAAGGAGACCATAACCCATATGCTAGTGACCCTCACTTTATGAAGAAGAAGCAGTTTAAGGACTGCCTCAAAGTGTCCCTCAAAGACTTGGACATCAACCTCAGCACTTGGGAGTCTCTTGCTCTGGACCGTCCAACCTGGCGTAGCAAGCTCACCACAGGAGCCCGTGCAGCAGAGAACAGACGCACTGCAGAGGCCCAGAGGAAACGCACCGCGCGCAAGGCCCGGGCTACCTCCACTTCCACTGCAGCACCCATCCACTTGTGTCCTACGTGTGGGCGTGCCTTCCGGGCCCGGATTGGCCTCACCAGTCACTTCCGGACCCACAGTCACCAATCCTGCAACTGAAAGTGAAGTCATGGTCAACTTCGAACCCGAAGGACGAACAACAACAATGGGTGGGGTGAACGTTTAGTTTCTAGACAATGGACCCTGTTGCGAGTTACCGTAACGTGAAGCCACGGCAATCGCGCATGTTTCGAGAAGCGTTGAGTTGAAACAAATATTTTTGTCTAGATTTATTTACCACTTACCAGATAAATTCTGTGAGAGAAAATTGTATCCAACATCACAAATGTTTGGGTAGAGATCTGCGAATCCTGTAAGGGTGAATTTTGATAACCTGAACAGGATTGAATGTACAGTACTCCAGGTGTGGTCTCACCAAAAGCTTGTTCAGCCTTTCTGCTGTTATCTCCAGCACAGTGAGAAATTCCACCTTATTGCCTTCTTATTTATTTGCTGTTCTTTCCCCTGTTTTATGCATTAGGAGATTCCAATCTTTTTATGCCAGCACATTCCGTTGACTCGCTCCACTTAAATAACATGTTATTTTTCTACTAGTTGGAAGATGAAGCTTAGAATGGATACAATAGGGGACAGTTATCATGGATTAATGAAAGGACATTTCTGTTTAACAAATCTGTTAGTTTATTTGAGGATGTATTAGTTGCTGCAGTTGACACTGATCTCGAGGGACCCGGTTTTGATCCTGACCTCGGGTGCTGTCTGAGTGATGTTTGCTTGTATCTTGCATGGTTTTCCACTGGGTGCTCTGCTTTCTTCCCAAAGACATGCTGGTAGATTAATTGGCTGATCATCCCTCAGTGTGGTCAAAGGTGTTGTCAGAGATAATACGTTTCAGAAATACAAGGCTTTAAAGGGAAAATAGACACAAAATGCTGGAGTAACTCAGCAGGACAGGCAGCATCTCTGGAGAGAAGGAGTGGGTGACATTTTGGGTCAAGACCCTTCTTCAGACCAATCAGTCACTCCTTCTCTCGACAGATGCTGCCTGTCCCGCTGAGTTACTCTGGCACTTTGTGTCCATCTTCTGTTTAAAGCAGCATCTGCAGTTCCTTCCTACACAGGATTTAAAGGGAAGTGAAATAGGTCTGGTGAGATTGCCCTGTTGGGAACTTGATGGGCGGAATAACCTTTTCTAGTTTATATAGGTAAATGAATGGTCGCCAATCTATAGGAAGGATATGATTAAGCTCGTGAGGGTGAAGAAAAGATTCACAAGAATGTTGCCTTATTTAGAGGGCCTTGGTTATAAGGAGAGATGGGACCTTGGTTATAAGGAGAGGTGGGACCTTGGTTATAAGGAGAGATGGAATAGGATGGAACTACTTTCGCTGGAGGGAAGAAAGCTGAGAGGTGATATTAGAGAGTTTTATACAATTATGAGTTCCCTATCTTTTACAATTTTACCGAAGCCAATTAATCTGCAAACCTGTACGTCTTTGGAGTATGGGAGCAAAACTGGAGTACTCAGAAAAAACCCCACACGTGTCACAGGGAGAACGTATAATCTCCGTACAGACAGCACCCACAGACAGGATCGAACCCAGGTCTCTGGTGCTGTATGGCAGCAACTCTACTGCTGTGCCACTGTGCCATCCCTCTAAACCCCTCGTATCTCCAAACTAAACTAAACTAAACTAAACTAAACTAAACTAAACTAAACTAAACTAAACTAAACTAAACTAAACTAAACTAAACTAATCTTAACTAAACTAAACTAAACTAAACTAAACTAGTCCAAACCCCAACTAAGTCCAACAGTCTCAGGGGAGCATAGAACTGATTGCTTCCGTCAGGTTCCCTGCATGGATATCATGGGAGAGTTTTCCCACATAGCTATTTCACTGTTTTAACCGAGGCTTCCATAGTAACAACCAGTTCTTCTGCTTTTGAGGCCTTGGAAGCCAGAGGAGATGTTTCAGAGTGGACATGTTGCTGCTTATCCCACAGCACCAGATGGCAGCAGCTCTGTTGTTTACAATTTAGGTCTTCTTGATTTTGGGCTTTATTGAAGCCTGACAACTCCCTCCCAGGAATAATGAATCTTACAGAAAACTGTTTTGCATCGTTGCTTCTTTTTCTCATGAAGGACGAGTTTCAGTCAGTATCTCACCGTTTAATTCTCACAGGTGGCTTTTCAAAACAACTCCTGATTCATTTAGTGTAGTTTATTATTGACACGTGTACAGTGTACAGTGAACAGTGAAAAGCTTTTGTTTGCGTGCTGTCCAGTCAAAGAAAAGACTCTACAAGATTCCAATCAAGCCGTCCTCAGTGCACAGATAGCGGATAAAGGGCCCAACATTTAGAACAAGATAAAGTCCCGTAAAAGATAGTTCAAAGGTTTCCAATGAGATAGATGGGAGGTCAGGTCCACACTTTAGCTGAGGAGAGGACCATTCAGTGGCATGATAACAGCAGGAAAGAAACTGCCCCTGAATCTGGAGGTATGCCTTTTCAAACTTCTGTACATCTTGCCTGGTGGAATAGAGGGGAAGATAGAATGACCAGGGTGAGACTCATCCTTGATTGTGCTGGTGGCCTTGCAGAGGCAGCGTGATGTGTAGAATGAATCAATGGAAGCGACGTTGGTTTATGTAATGGGCTGGGCTACATCCACAAGCCTCTGCAATTTCTTGCAATTTCTCTGTGTAATTCTGTAATCAAATACTTGTCAACACCCTTCCAATTAACTCTTTATCAATGTCATTGGTTATATTCTGTTCTCTTTCTGGTTCATAATAAGTACACAAACGCCAATCTGCAGGAATGATGTGATGAAGTGGGTGCAGAAAGGATTCACAGGAATATTGCCTGGACTGCAGGGCATTGGTTCTCAGGGGAGACTGCATAGGCCGGAACTGTTTTCCCTGGCATGACGGGCAGCATGGTGGCGCAGCGGTAGAGTTGCTGCCTTACAGCGAATGCAGCACCGGAGACTCAGGTTCGATCCTGACTACGGGCGCCGTCTGTACGGAGTTTGTACGTTCTCCCCGTGACCTGCGTGGGTTTTCTCCGAGATCTTCGGTTTCCTCCCACACTCCAAAGGTGTACAGGTATGTAGGTTAATTGGCTGGGCAAATGTAAAAATTGTCCCTAGTGGGTGTAGGATAGTGTTAGTGTACGGGGATCGCTGGGCGGCACGGACCCGGTGGGCCGAAGGGCCTGTTTCTGCGCTGTATCTCTAAATCTAAATCTAAAAATCTAAGTCTGTTGGTTTATAAAATGACAGGGAGTGTAGGTAGGGTTGACAGACCATTAGCTATCCTTGTGCATGGCTTGTTCAAACTAAAAACACCGCCCAGTCTTTTGTTTTTAACTATTTGCAAGTCGCCTTGCACTGCCTTGTTTCTCTTCTCGCAGTAACCTGTTGCTTATGTAAAATTAGACACAGAATACTGAAGCAGCTCGATAGCTTTACACGATCTGGAAGGAACTGCAGGCGCTAGTTTACACCGAAGATAGACACAAAATGCTGGAGTAACTCGGCGGGACAGGCAGCATCTCTGGACTGAAGGAATGCGTGACATTTCGGGTCTTCTTCTTTCATGTCCATCGTCCATGTTTCAAATGTTACATCGCTGTCATCGTCCGTCCTGAAAAGGGCGCAAGCTTCCGACGACAATCAGTGCGAGCCTTCACTTGTACGATAGATGATGGTGATAGCAGAATTAGCTCAGGACACTTCCTGTGTCCAGCCCCGCGACATGGAAGCTTCTGCTATGGGGCCACATTTCTGGTCGAGACCATTCTTGAGACTGAAGAAGGGTCTGGACCCAAAGTGTCACCCATTCCTTCTGCCCAGAGATGCTGCCCATCCTACCGAGTTACTCCAGCATTTTGTGTCTATCTTCGGTGTAAACTAGCGCCTGCAGTTCCTTCCTGCTCGTGTAAAGTTATTTTTTTTAGCATTGGTTTAGCTGCTTGCTAATAGACGATAGACGATAGACGATAAATTGTGTGGCTAAGCATAATGCCTACGCCATCCACAAATTTCTTGATGACGCCACTATCGTTGGCTGAATCATGGGTGGGGTGATTGGTGCCACAACAATAACCTCTCACTCCTCATCAACAAGACCAAAGAACTGGGGGAGTCCAGGACCAGGGGCCACAGTCTAAGATTAAAGGGGAGGCCATTTAAAACTGAGATGAGAAAAAAAACGTTTACCCAGAATGTTGTGAATTTATGGAATTCTCTGCCACGGAAGGCAGTGGAGGCCAACTCACTGGATGAATTTAAAAGAGAGTTAGATGGAGCTCTGGGGGCTAGCGGAATCAAGGGAGATGGGGAGAGGGCAGGCACGGGTTACTGATTGTGGATGATCAGCCATGATCACGATGAATGGCGGTGCTGGCTCGAAGGGCCAAATGGCCGCCTCCTGCACCTATTTTCTATGTTTCTATGTAACTAACTAATGACACTAGAAAGGGGAAGTCGGAAGACCATGTGGCAGTTTTCATGGTGTGACAGTGGTGGAGCGAATTAGAGGCTTCAAATTCCTGGGTGTTAACTTCTCAGATGACTTGTCCTGGGCTCAGCACTTAGACGTAATTGCGCAGAAGGTGTGCAAGTGCCTTTACGTTCTTGGAAGTTTAAAAAGATTTCGCACGTCACTGAACCCTCTCACAAACTTCGGCTGTCAAGAGTGTTTACCATATGCACTGACATGGAACAATTAAATTCTTACCTGCAGCTGCACAGCAGGTTTGGGAACACAATGCTCGACAACAAAAAAAAGTTAAATAAAGAAAAAAGTACCGATTGGGGTTCAAAATAAAACCAAAAGCCCAGAGTCCCCAGTGCAACAAAGACAGTTTGTATAAGAAAATAACTGCAGATGCTGGTACAAATCGATTTATTCACAAAATGCTGGAGTAACTCAGCAGGTCAGGCAGCATCTCGGGAGAGAAGGAATGGGTGACGTTTCGGGTCGAGACCCTTCTTCAGACAGTTTGTAGTTTGAAATGTGTGGAGTATTCTAAAGCCTGATGGTTGTTGGGAAGAAGCTGCTCTTGAACCTGGAGGTCATGGTTTTCAGACTCCTACACAAGGTGCTTCCCGGCCTATGATGCTTCGACTTGCGATATTTCGACTTAGCAATGGTGCAAACAACATTGACCTGTAGCAAGCCGCAGCTCGCTTCCGGCCACGTGATCAGGTGTACTAAATGCATTTCGACTTGCGATATTTTCGGTTTGCGATGGGCTTCTCGGAACGGAACCCCATCGTAAGCTGAGGAGCACCTGTACCTTCTTCCTGGTGGCAGGAGTGAAATGAGAGCGTGGCCATGGCGGTGTGGATCCTTGATGACACCGGCTGCCTTTTTGAGGTCCCTTCGATGGCGGGGAAGTCAGTACCCATGATGGACCAGGCAGTGCACACCAATTTTTGTCATCTCCTTCATTCCTGGGCATTCGAATTGTCAAAACAGGCCACGATGCAACCAGTCAATATGCTCTCCACTGTACATCTGTAGACTTTCATTCATCAACACACCAAATCTTCTAAGAAGAAGAGGCATTGATTGGCTCTTTGTATTATTGCATCTATGTGCTAGGTGCAGGACACATCTCCAGAGATAAGCACGGCCAGGAACTCTTCACCACCAGCCCCGTCGTTAAAGACAGGTTTCTGGCTCCTCAGCTTTCCTCTTCTAGTCCTTCGCTCAGTCCGCCTTAACCAACCTGATCTCCTGGTGGCTGAGCACTTCAACTCCCCCTCCCACTCCCAGTCTGACCATAGAAACATAGAAACATAGAAACATAGAAACATAGAAAATAGGTGCAGGAGTAGGCCATTCGGCACTTCGAGCCTGCACCGCCACTCAATATGATCATGGCTGATCATCCAGCTCAGTAGCCTGTACCTGCCTTCTCTCCATACCCCCTGATCCCTTTAGCAAAAAGGGCCACATCTAACTCCCTCTTAAATATAGCCAATGAACTGGCCTCAACTACCTTCTGTGGCAGAGAATTCCACAGACTTACCACTCTCTGTGTGAAGAAATGTTTTCTCATCTCGGTCCTAAAAGACTTCCCCCTTATCCTTAAGCTGTGACCCCTGGTTCTGGACTCCCCCAACATCGGGAACAATCTTCCCGCATCTAGCCTCTCCAACCCCTTAAGAATTTTATATGTTTCTATAAGATCCCCCCTCAGTCTTCTAAATTCCAGCGAGTACAAGCCCAGTCTATCCAGTCTTTCCTCATATGCAAGTCCCGCCATCCCAGGGATTAATCTGGTGAACCTTCTCTGTACTCCCTCTAAGGCAAGAACGTCTTTCCTCAGATTAGGAGACCAAAACTGCACACAATACTCCAGGTGCGGTCTCACCAAGGCCCTGTACAACTGCAGCAGAACCTCCCTGCTCCTAAACTCAAATCCTCTTGCTATGAATGCCAACATACCATTCGCTTTCTTCACTGCCTGCTGCACCTGCATGCTTGCTTTCAATGACTGGTGCACCATGACACCCAGGTCACGTTGCATCTCCCCTTCTCCCAATCGGTCACCATTCAGGTAATACTCTGCTTTCCTGTTCTTGCTGCCAAAGTGGATAACCTCACATTTATCCACATTATATTGCATCTGCCATGCATTTGCCCACTCGCCTAATCTATCCAAGTCACTCTGCAGCCTCCTAGCATCCTCCTCGCAGCTAACACTGCCACCCAGCTTCGTGTCATCCGCAAACTTAGAGATGTTGCATTCAATTCCCTCGTCCAAATCATTAATATACACTGTAAATAACTGGGGTCCCAGCACTGAGCCTTGCGGTACCCCACTAGTCACTGCCTGCCATTCCGAAAAGGACCCGTTTATTCCTACTCTTTGCTTCCTGTCCGCCAACCAATTTTCTATCCACCTCAAAACTGAACCCTCAATACCATGTGCTTTAAGTTTGTACACCAATCTCCTATGTGGGACCTTGTCGAAGGCCTTCTGAAAGTCCAGATATAACACATCGACTGGTTCTCCCTTATCCACTCTACTAGTTATATCCTCGAAAAATTCTATAAGATTCGTCAGACATGATTTGCCTTTGGTAAATCCATGCTGACTTTGTCCGATGATTTCACCACTTTCCAAATGTGATGCTATCACATCTTTAATAACTGACTCTAGCATTTTCTCCACTACCGATGTTAGGCTAACTGGTCTTTAATTCCCCGTTTTCTCTCTCCCTCCTTTTTTAAAAAGTGGGGTTACATTAGCTACCCTCCAGTCCTCAGGAACTACTCCAGAATCTAAAGAGTTTTGAAAAATTATCACTAATGCATCCACTATTTCTGAGGCTACTTACATCAATCTGAAGAAGGGTCTCGACCCGAAACTTCACCCATTCCTTCTCTCCTGAGATGCTGCCTGACCCGCTGAGTTACTCCAGCATTTTGTGAATAAATACCTTCGATTTGTACCAGCATCTGCAGTTATTTTCTTACTCTTCTAGTCAGTAATCAGCTCCTTGGTTTTACTGACGTTAAGAGCATTATAAAAGCAAGGAGCGTTGAAGGTTGTTCTGGCACCATTCAATCAGACGAACGATCTCCCTCCTGTACTCTGACTCATGATTACCCGTAATTTGTCCAACCACGGTGGTGTCGTCAGCAAGCTGCAGTTTATGAGTGACAGCATGACGTATGTGCTTCATTGTCCAAGTGGTACTGTGCAAAGTGGAGAGCCAGCAAGGATGCATCCTCTGTTGATCTATTGTGGTGAAGGGGAGAGAGAGTAGGTCCAAGTTCTTACTGAGGTAGGAGTTGATATGTGCCAGAGTATTTAGACAATAGACAATAGGTGCAGGAGTAGGCCATTCGGCCCTTCGAGCCAGCACCGCCATTCAATGTGATCATGGCTGAACATCCACAAACAGTACCCCGTTCCTGCCCTCTCCCCATACCCCCTGACTCTGCTACCATTAAGAGCTCTATCTAACTCTCGTTTGAAAGCATCCAGAGAATTGTCCTCCACTGCCTTCTGAGGGAGAGAATTCCACAGATTTACAACTCTCTGAGTGAAAAGGTTTTTCCTCATCTCCGTTCTAAATGGCCTACCCCTTATTCTTAAACTGTGGCCCCTGGTTCTGGACTCCCCCAATGTTGGTAATACTCTCAGAGAATTCAGCACCATGGACGACAGACGCACTGTCAAAAGTATCCTGACTGATTGCATGGTGGCCTTGTCTGGAAAGTTTCAAGTTTCAAGAGCTGCAGGCTTTGGTAGATTCAGCCTGTTCCATCACGGGCACAGCGGTCTCTATCTTTGAAAACATCCACACGAGGCGCTGCCACAAGAAGGTGACATCTTTCATCCACGATTGCCCAGTATCTGGAACATGCCCTCTTCTAACTGCTGCAATCAGGAAGTCCCACGGCACCAGGGTCAGGAACATCTCGGGGCAGCACGGTGGCACAGCGGTAGAGTTGCCGCCTTAGACAATAGACAATAGACAATAGGTGCAGGAGGAGGCCATTCGGCCCTTTGAGCCAGCACCGCCATTCAATGTGATCATGGCTGATCATTCTCAATCAGTACCCCGTTCCTGCCTTCTCCCCATACCCCCTGACTCCGCTATCCTTAAGAGCTCTATCTAGCCTTGCAACACCAGAGACCCGGGTTCAATCCTGACTATGGGTGCTGTCTGTACGGAGTTTGTACAAAAGGGAAGGCAAATGTAACATTGATTTTTGTTGCAAGAGGATTTGAGTTGCAAGAGGATTTCAGTACTGTACACGAATAAAGACGTTTTACTCCAATTATACAGGGCCCTGGTGAGGCCACATCTGAAAGGTTCTGTGCAGGTCTTGTCTCCAAACATAAGGAAGGATATATTTACGCCATCAGTGGTTCACCAGATTGATTCCTGGCTTGGGAGGATTATCCTCTGAGGGAAGATTAAGCAGACTGATTTTATGCTCTCGAGTGTTTAGAAATATGAGACCTGATTTCACCGAACAGTTCAGAAATCTTACACTGCTCAGAGGGATAGATACAGAGATGGTGTTTCCCTTAGCTGGGGTGTCAGAAATCATAGGGCAAAATCTCAAAGCAAGTGGATAGGCATTCAGGATAGAATCAAGAGTCGTGTTTAATTATCACGTGTACCGACAATGAAATTCTTAGTTGCAGCACCATAACAGGCATCTAAGCACAATACACAGATAATATATAATCAACCAAAAGCATCAATAATCAATAACCACAATACTCTGGAAATAAAAATGTCGTGTTTCGTGCAACCAAAGGCAATCCATAGAAGTTAATTGTTGGGGTTAGTGTTGTGTGGCATTCAAGAGGTGGCATGGTGGTGCAGCGGTAGAGTTGCTGCCTTACAACGCCAGAGACCCGAGATTGATCCTGACTACAGGTGCTGTCTGTACGGAGTTTGTACGTTCTCCCTGTGACCTGCATGGATTTTCTCTAGGTGCTCCGGTTTCCACCCACATTCCAAAGATTTACTGGTTTGTAGCTAATTGGCATGGTAAAATTTTCAATTGCCCCCAGTATGTCTAGGATAGTGTTAGTGAGTGGGGATCGTTAGTCGGCAGTGCCTTGATGGGCCGAAGGGCCTGTTTCCTTGCTATATCACTAAACTAAACTACTATAAACCTGATGGTAGTTAGGAAGAAGTTATTCTTGAATTTGCTCGTCATGGTTATTAGACTCCTATACCATCCTGCAGATAGTAGGAGAGAAATGAGACACTGTCCTGGGTGATGAGGGTCTTTGATGATACTGGATCCATTTTTGATGTGGAGCTTTCTATAGATCCCTTCAATGGTGGAACGATCAGTACCTATGATGGACCAGGCAATGTTTACTGTTCTCTGTCATCTTCTTTGTTGACCTTGCTTCACCCACGAGGTGGAGATTGTTCAGAATTCTTTATCCATTAGAGGTTGTGGAAGCCCAGTTACTGTGTATATACCCAAGTACAGGTGTCAGAGGTTATGGGGAGTAGGCAGGAGAATGCAGTTAGGAGGGAGAGATAGATAGATAGAGGGAGAGGCAGGAAACATGTTCCCAATGTTGGGGGAGTCCAGAACAAGGGGCCACAGTTTAAGAATAAAGGGTAGGCCATTTAGAACGGAGATGAGGAAGAACTTTTTCAGTCAGAGAGTGGTGAAGGTGTGGAATTCTCTGCCTCAGAAGGCAGTGGAGGCCAGTTCGTTGGATGCTTTCAAGAGAGAGCTGGATAGAGCTCTTAAGGATAGCGGAGTTATGGGGAGAAGGCAGGAACGGGGTACTGATTGAGAATGATCAGCCATGATCGCATTGAATGGCGGTGCTGGCTCGAAGGGCTGAATGGCCTACTCCTGCACCTATTGTCTATTGTCTATTGTCTATTGATCAGCCATGGTTGAATGACGAAGTAGACTTGATGGACCAAATGGCCCTATGACTCTAAGTAAAAGATTTGGTAGATGTTTACAAATCAAGGGGCTATTATCGGAAACTAGAGCTGAGATAAAAGATCTAACTGAATGATAGAATGTTTGCATGGATTGGATGCAACCTTCAGCAGCATGGAGTGACAGAGCAGTTGTGGAGGACACCAGCAACATCACCTGGCCAGGACAATCCTGCAACTCCGACCCAGTGCTGCTGCCAGGACAACTGGCCTTTATGGTCAAGTTAAGACTCTACATTTTTAACGACTTTCCACATGAGTCATACAAAATGGTTGCCAGAAACTGTCAGTGTAATCAATTATTACTGCACTCTTGTACTCAAGTATAATTGTGCCTCTGTGTAGTGAGATTTGTATTGAACTACGTGCAAAGAAGGAATTTCATGTGACAATAAAATGCCATGGTACAGGCACAGGGGGTGAATGGTCTCTTCAATAGACAATAGACAATAGACAATAGACAATAGGTGCAGGAGGAGGCCATTCGGCCCTTCGAGCCAGCACCGCCATTCAATGTGATCATGGCTGATCATTCTCAATCAGTACCCCGTTCCTGCCTTCTCCCCATACCCCCTGACTCTGCTATCCTTAAGAGCTCTATCCAGCTCTCTCTTGAATGCATTCAGAGAATTGGCCCCCACTGCCTTCTGAGGCAGAGAATTCCATAGATTCACAACTCTCTGACTGAAAAAGTTTCCTCTTCCATCTTTTATTTCCAATGTTTACATGTTCAATTCTTGGGAGAATAAATTTACTGTAATATAAGGATAATTTTCTTGACTTGGGTACCCGAAGAAGATAAAACTAGTTCAGAATGAGAATGCTATTTGGCACACTGACATTCATCCATCTTCAAAAATACCTCTCGTAGTCTAAATCAGTGAAAGGATAGAAATTGTAGACTAGAGACAATGGCTGATAAAATTACGGCCTCATTTTATACCTTTCATTGAAAACCAGTTCTCTCCTGATAGTTTCACGAAGCAAAGACATTTCTTTGTGGTTTTATAACCTCAAATCTTTCTTTCTGATTGATCATTGAGGATGTGTAGAGAAGAACTGCAGATGCTGGTTTAAACCGAAAATAGACACAAAATGCCGGAGTAACTCAGCGGGACAGGCAGCATCTCTGGAGAGAAGGAATGTAGATCAAGGAAAATGTAGAATAGATCATTGTTAGCTAGGAGAAGGTAACAACAAAGCAAAGAGAGATAAAATGTAGTCGGAGAAGACTGGTCAGAGAACTGGGAACGGGGAGGGATCGAGAAAGAGAGGGAAAGCAAGGGTTACTTTAAGTTGGAGAAGTCAATGTTCATACCGTTGGTGTGCAAACTGCCCAAGCGAAATATGAGGTGCTGTTCCTCCAATTTGCGCTGGGCCTCACTCTGACAATGGAGGAGGCCCAGGACAGAAATTTGGGTGGGAAAGGGAGGGGGAGTTAAAATGTTTAACAACCGGGAGATCAGGTAGGTTTAAGCGGACTGAGCAGAGGTGTTCAGCGAAACGATCGCCGAGCCTGCGCTTGGTCTCGCCGATATATTGGGGTCCACACCTGGAACAGCGGCTACTGTAGATGAGGTTGATGTCTGTTATCCTCTCAGCAAAAAAAAAAAACAGCTCCTTTAACTGCTTACTTTTTGGTAGATGTTTGAAGTTTTGTTTCAGGAAGAATGGCATATCTGAAGCACATTTCACATTCCACTGCGAGCATGCCAATATCCAAATGAACACTTTGGAACTGTTCACCCATTTAATGTAGAAAATGCATAGCCCCAATTATGCACAGGAAGATCCCATAAACACCATCCTGATACTCAGGTGGAATAACTTCAAAAGTGTCATTGAGGCTACTGAGCATTCTTGCTATTGAGGGCGTGCAGCGTAGGTTGACTAAGTTAATTCCCGGAATGGCGGGACTGTCATATGTTGAAAGACTGGAGCGACTAGGCTTGTATACACTGGAATTTAGAAGGATGAGAGGGGATCTTATCGAAACGTATAAGATTATTAAGGGGTTGGACACTTTAGAGGCAGGAAACATGTTCCCAATGTTGGGGGAGTCCAGAACAAGGGGCCACAGTTTAAGAATAAGGGGTAGGCCATTTAGAACTGAGATGAGGAAAAACTTTTTCAGTCAGAGAGTTGTGAATCTGTGGAATTCTCTGCCTCAGAAGGCAGTGGAGGCCAATTCTCTGAATGCATTCAAGAGAGAGCGAGATAGAGCTCTTAAGGATAGAGGAGTCAGGGGGTATGGGGAGAAGGCAGGAACGGGGTACTGATTGAGAATGATCAGCCATGATCACATTGAATGGCGGTGCTGTCTCGAAGGGCCGAATGGCCTTCTCCTGCACCTATTGTCTATTGTCTATTGTCATCAAACTTCCTCTGTTATTGCTTTAAATACTTTCATAATTTTAAAGACCATTTTTTCACTTTATTTATCCACTTCCTTAAGACTCCGTCATTCTTCGTTGCATCTCGACAACCAAGAGATCAATTTTTTATTTCTTCTCGCCTTATCTTTTTATTCACTTGGTCCGTGTTTATGCTTCTCATTGTTTAAGAGTCTCCTGTAATAAAAAGCTTTTTTTTTTTCATTTAACGTCGGCTACAAAATGCAGAGTTTTCAATGGTCTTTTAGTATTTTACTAAATCTCCATCATTCCCAATTCCCCCATGTTCAATCTTTTAATCTTTGCAGCACTTGAAGGATTTGATTTGCTTTGACAGTAATAGCAATTATACGTTTTTGAAAATCACAGTATATTTAAGGAGCCATTAGACTGACAGTGAGAAAACAGGCCCTTCGGCCCACCGAGTCCGTGCCGACCAGGGGTCACCCCATACACTAAGACCATCCTACACACTGGGGCTCGACCCAAAATGTCACCCATTCCTTCTCTCCCGAGATGCTGCCTGACCTGCTGAGTTACTCCAGCATTTTGTGAATAAATACCTTCGATTTGTACCAGCATCTGCAGTTATTTTCTTATACTACACACTGGGGACCATTTTTACAATTTACAGAAGCCAATTCACCTACAAACCTGTGCATCTTTGGAGTGAGGGTAGAAACCGGAGAAAACCCACGAGGGTCACGGGGAGAACGTACAAACTCCGTACAGACAGCACCCATAGGCAGGATTGAACCCAGGTCTCTGGCGCTGTAAGGCAGCAACTCTACCACTGCGTCACTGTGCAGCCTTGTTTGAAAGTGTTGAATTGCAGTATTTCCTTCCCCCCCCCCCCCCCCCCCGGCTGTAGATTAACTTCAGCTGCCGAAATAAAGTCGCTTTACAGTGTAAAGGGAAGCATTTAATTCCCATGCGACTAATAGAATAGCTTTTATTCAATTTCAAGACGTATATCCTTTTCATATTGCGTGACAATAAATGGAATTCTCCTTTTTTGCCAAATTGTTGCTCAGTTTAAAATTCAGCAATTCGCGAAGATGGGAAGCTTGCAACAAATCCCTAGAAACTAAGCCTTTTGTCTCCATTCTCTCTTGGGTACACTCTGCATCAATGTAAGTGAAAGAATGCTGAGACTGCCTGCAGTTTAGGTTACAATCCCAACGTCCCTTGGCACCTTCATCGTAATTGCGTGTTTCCACACATTAGAAGCTATTAATCAGCTTTGTTGACAAACCGGCCAGTTCTCAGCGTCTTTTTAAATCTGTTGGCGTGAATATTTTTAGTTTTCCAAATAGGAGTGTAATTTTTAAGCTGCCTCTCATCTCTCTGAAAGAACGATCCAATTAACTCTCCTGCCTTTCATTTTCCACCAGCTATTGAGATCCCTGGAACAGAAGTGTAGACAATTAGTCCCAACCATGACAATTTTACACTACTCGTGGCCCCCTCTCCTGCTGAAGATAGACACAAAAAGCTGGAGTAACTCAGCGGGTCAGGCAGCATCTCTGGAGAAAAGGAATGGGTGACATTTCGGGTCGAGACCCTCTCTTCAGACTGAGGGTCAGGCAGGGGGACACTGGAGATACGGGAAGGTACAGAACAGAGCCTGCGTCGATGACTCAGGAAAGCTGGAGCCCACAATGGTCCATTGTTGGCTGGGGACGAGGCAATAGCGAAGGAAGACAAATTAGCAAGAGGGCTCGGGTGGGAGAGGATGGAGAGAGAGGGAATGCAAAGCTTACTCACCCTCTTCTGCTCCCCCTTATGCTTATCTAGCTGTAGGTTTGCCACTCACCACATTTTCCAGTCATCACAATTACTCCTCGGAGTTGCAACTTAGGGCAGCACAGTGGCATTGCTGGTGGACCAGCTGTCTCACAGCGCCAGAGACCCGGGTTTGATCCTGACCTCGGGTGCTGTCTGTGTGGAGTTTGCACGTTCTCCCTGTGACCACATTGGTTTCCTCCCGGTGCTCCGGTTTCCTCCCATATCCCAAAGACATGCAGGTTTGTAAGTCAATTGGCCTCTGCAAACTGCTCCTAATGTCCAGGGAGTGTGTGGAATAACATAGAACTAACTTGAATGGGTGATCGATGGTCGGCTAGGACTCGGTGGGTCGAATGGCCTGTTTCCATCCTGTTCTTCGAATGACTCAATAATTCAACTTACACATTCTCAACACTTGAAGAATTCCAATGAGATATTTGAGGGACCCCTTATATTGACGGTTTGTGCATCTTCATTGAACTTTTGTAGCAAGTTTCATGACTTCACCTCCAAAGAGCTCTGCAGCTAATTCAGCATTTCTGAAGTGTTATCATTGTTCTAAATGGACAAAGGGGAGCCATTTTGAGCGCAGCAAGCTTCCACATGCAATATGATAGAAGACTGAAGAAGGGTCCCGACCCCTATTCATGTTCTCCAGAGATGCTGCCTGACCCGTTGAGTTGGTCCAGCACTTTGTGTCTTTTTTCGTAAACCTCCATCTGCAGTTCCTTGTGTTTACATGTTAATGCACAAATGATTTATTTCATTGATGTTGCAAGCATACAGCATGGAAACAGGCCCTTCGGCCCAACTTACCCATGCCGACCAAGATGCCCCATCTACACTAGTCTCACCTGTCTATGTTTGGCCCATATCCTTCTAAACCTTTCCTGTCCATAATCTAAACCTTTCCTATCCAACGTAAATAAAATCTCCGAATCTACTCTAAAAACCTTCAATAAAGATCCCCTCTGCAAAATTCTTTGAAGATATTTATCCACTTACTTCTTCACAGCTGTTCCATCTCCTCTTTCCGTCATTGTTCAGGGCTTTCCATATCCTAACAACCTCTATGATCCCTGTTCTTTTTCTCCAGCTTGCTTCCTTTATATCATTACTGCTCACTGCTGCATGAGCTTTGAACATCTCGCGCGGTAAAATACTAATTTATTTTTTCAGACTTGCCGTCAGAATGCAGACAGTTCCCGATGGGATCTTTCCCCCTGCTTTGCTCTTTTGTACCCGAGGCTCTTTGGTCTCTGCCTGCCTCAATGGTTTTCAATTGCTTTAGAAGATCATTGAAGCCTTCCTCTCAACCAACTGGATGCACTGGAGCCAGTCAAATCTACAATGTCTTGCTTTTAATAAAAATCTAGCAAAACTCAAAACATTTTTGAAGGAAATAAGTGCAATAAATAAACCAATGGGGAAGTACAATCACTGCCATTAAATAAAACACTGAAGAACCTTTGGCTGAATGGCTGATGTTATCTAACATGGAGAAATGTCTGAAGAAGGGTCTCGACCTGTAACATCACCCATTCCTTCTCTCCAGAGATGCTGCCTCTCCCGCTGAGATATTCCATCAGTTGGTGTCTATCTGCGGTGCAATTCAGCAGCTGCAGTTCCTTCCTACACAAAATGTGAGGTTGTTCACTTTGGTCACAACAAAATGGCGGAGTACTTTGTAAACAGGTGAGAGGTTGAAAGGCGTTGGTACGTCGAGGATCCGGGATGCCCCTGTACACACATCATTGAAAGTTAGTTGCAGATACGGCAAGCACTTACAGAAGGAAAGCATTTACAGGTGAGCTTCATTGCAGAGGATTTGAGTACAAGAACGAGGATGTCCAACAGGAATTGTATAGCAACCAGCTGAGACCATACCTGGAATAATTAGTAGCCTACTCCTGCTTGTTTTATGTTTAAATTCTTAGCATTCCTCATTCTGCTAATGCTAAACTTAATGAGAAAATAATTACACAGATGGTGTACTTTAATGAGCTCATTCTTGATATGATATCTCACTTCTTCCCGTCAATGAATTGGTAATTATTGACCCCCCAGGTTTAATGTCAACTACCTTTAATTTTTCAGTGTTCCAACATCCTCGAATCAAACGCTCCAGGCTCTCATGTTGTTCCTCAGGCTCATTGTTGTTTCCAGCTTAGTGTCAATGATGGATTTCAATAAGTTTAAGCCTTTCATCTGACCTCAAGCGTACAGTGACATATGCATGAGTCGAAGGGGAACTGCAGGCAGTGATGTTCCCACGTGGGTTTTGCCCAGAAAAGGACACAGAGTGCTGGAGTAACTCAGCGGGTCAGGCAGCATCTCTGGAGAAAATGGAGAGGTGCCATTTCGGGTTGAGACCCTTCTACAGACCTGCTGCTTGGCTTGCTGAGTTACTCCAGCACTTTGTGTCCTTTTGTGTTCCTTGTTTCTACCTTCTGCCTGTGGCCCATGTCCTGCTTGGCAGAAAGATTTGGGAAGTGATTTTGCAGTAGCCTGGGTAAGCCCAGTGTACCCAGGTAGCCTCCGTAAGTAACTGCAGTGAATTTCAGACTTGTATACTGTAGCCTGGAAAGAGTGAATGTGGGGAGGATGTTTCTATTTGTGGGAGAGTCTAGGACCAGAGGCCATAGTCTCAGAACAAAAGGATGTATGTTTAGAAAGAAGATGAGGAGGAATGTCTTTAGTCAGAGGGTGGTGAATCTAAGGAATTCATTGCCACAAAAGGTTGTGGAGACAACGCCAATGGATATTTTTAAGACGCAGAGTGACGGATTCTTGCCAGGAGTTGTGGTTAGAAGGCAGGGGAATGGGGTTGGGAGGGAAAGATAGTTCAGCCATGATTGAATGGTGGAGTAGATTTGATGGGCCGAATGGCCTAATTTCTGCTCCTAGAACTTATGAACCTATGAGTTCATAGTCTGTAAAGACAGAATGAATATCTTAAGGTGGGGTGATGGGTGTCGGTTAAGGAGGCTGCTTTGCCCTGGAAGGTCTTGAGTTACAGATTCATATACTGCACAGAAACAGGCCCCTGCTGTACGAGAGCATTGTGCATCCTCCTGCCATTGCCGATCAAGCAGTCAGGATCAGCCACGCTCGAAATGTACACACTACATGATGCATTGAACTAGATTGGCACTCCCAAAAAGAACAGGCATGACAGAACCAAATCTTCAGTACGATTCATCAGTTTTAATTGCAGGTAATTTCTTCAGGCAGTCCCTCAGGATTGAGGATGACTTACTTTTTGCGCGCCAGTAGAGTTGCTGTCTTACAACGCCAGAGACCCGGGTTCGAACCTGACTAAGGGTGTTGTCTGTACGGTGTCTGTACGTTCTCCATGTGACCACGTGGGTTTTCTCCAGGTGCTTCGGTTTCCTCCCACACACCAAAGGCGCACAGGTTTGTAGGTTGATTGGCTACGGTAAGTTGTGAAATTGTCCGTAGTGTGTGTAGGTTAGTGTAAGGGATGATCATTTGTCGATTTTCAGGAGCCAAATGGAGCCAATGTACATGCTACACGTGCGTCACATTTACTGTACCATTGACACAGGGCCTCTCAGTTGCCAACACCATAGATCGGCACAGTGGCACAGCTGGTAGAGCTGCATCAAAGACCCAGGCTTAATCTTGACCTTGGCTGCTGTTTGTGTGGAGTTTGCATGTTCTGCCCTCGACCATGATGGTTTCCCCTGGGTGTTCCTGGTTCCTGTCACATCCCAAAGATCTGCAGGTTTGTCGGTCTATTGGCTTCTATAAATTACCCCTTGTGTGTCCAGAGTGAATGAGAAAGTGAGAGAACATAGAACTAGTGTGAACAGGTGGTCAGTGTGGGCTGAAGGACCTGTTTATTAAATTAAATTAAACAAAACCACCCTTACTGCTTTAAATAACATTGAAAAATAACTTATCCCTCCCTGACTAGAAATTCAAACAATCATATAAAACTTCTTGTCTTTTGCATTGTAATTAAGTCAACTATGTATAAGAAAATAACTGCAGATGCTGGTACAAATCGAAGGCATTTATTCACAAAGTGCTGGAGTAACTCAGCAGGTCGGGCAGCATCTCGGGAGAGAAGGAATGGGTGACGTTTCGGGTCGAGACCCTTCTTCAGTCTGAAGAAGGGTCTCGACCCGAAACGTCACCCATTCCTTCTCTCCCGAGATGCTGCCTGACCTGCTGAGTTACTCCAGCACTTTGTAAGTCAACTATGTAATGCGTAATGTTAATGTTTCAGGTTGAAGATTCTTCATCGGGCCTGAAATGTCAATCCTGTGTCTCTTTTCACAGATGCTCTATGACTTTGTTTTGCACAGGGTTTTCAGATTTTGTTTCAAATTTTCAGAATAATAAATCTTCCTTTTTGAATAAAAAATTCACATCGGGAACATTGTGTGTTCCATGCAGAAATGTCCTGATAATTTATATTTGCAAGATTGATGCACTGTGCGTGCAGTCAATAGTATTATTAAATGGTTCTAAGCATTGGTATGTTCAAGACAAGCTTAGTTTTTTTAAAATATCTAAAGCTTCTTTATCCAATTTTTTCTGATAAACATCAATTATGTTGTTAGTGCCTCCAGGGCTCTGAGAATCATCCGTACATTTATTCTACTGACGTTGATGCATGATCAACCTCTGCAAAAAAAACTCTCACTTTAATTGTGTCGGTGACATTCAACTGCAAATCGTGGCACTGAAATTTTGAGTTGACAGGTTGGATCGTGTTATTTTACCTTCACTTCTGGTGTGTCACTCCTTTGAATGTTTCATTTTCATATTAAATTATTATAATCTCCCCAACTGCTCCATTTTGAGCATATTGCTGCATTCCTAAATAAAAGGACAGGACGTTCAGGACCGAAACGAGGAGCAAGTTCTTCACCCAGATGGTAGTGAACCTTTGAAATTCTCTATCCAAGGGGGCTGTGGAGATTCAATCGTGGAATACATTCAAGACTGAGATCGATAGATTGTTAGACTTTATTGGTATTGTTTTATTATCTCATGAGTACCAAGGGACAGTGGAAAACTTTGTTTGTGTGCTGTCCAGCCAAATCATTCCATATACAATCAAGCCAGACACAGGTTCAATAGTAGAAACAAAGAACTAGAGACACTGATTAATACACAAATGGACACACTGCTGGAGTAACTCAGCAGGTCAGGCAGCATCTCTGGAGAACAGCTGTCATAGAGTCATATAGTGTGGAAACAGGCACTTCGGCCTAACTTGCCCATATCAACCAACATGTTCAATCTACACTGGTCCCACCTGCCTGCGTTTGGCCCATATCCCTCTCAACCTGTCCTATCCATATACCTGTCCAAATGGTTATTAAAACGTTGCGCTAGGACCTGCCTTAACTACGTTCTCCAGCAGCTCGTTCCATACTCCCATCACCCATTGTGTGACAGAGTTACCCCTCAGGTTCCCATTAAATTCCCCCCCCCCCCGCTCATATCTTAAACCTGGTTCTCAATTCTATCTAAATTAGATAGTTGACATTTTTGGGACAAGACCCTTTATCAGACCCGAAACGTCACCGATCCATGTTCCCCAGAGATACCGCGTGGCCCGCTGAGTTACTCCAGCATTTTGTGTCCATAAGTATACTCGGTAGGGCATTGGGAAAAATACCAGAGTGCAGAATATAGTGTTCGAGCATTACAGTTTTATAGTTATAGAGAAAGCGCAATTTTTTTTTAAAGTGCAAGTGTTGTTGTGAGGTAGATTGGGGGAAGTGGGACTACTCCCTTAGTTTATGAGAGGTCTGTTCACTCGTCTGATGACAGTGGCGAGGAAGATATTTTAGAAGAAGATATTAAGTGAATTAAGGGAGGTGGAGTTAGTTCAGGAAAGTTGTACTGGAGTATAACATCAGCCATATCATTCAATTTGGAGAAGGCATAGAGGACTGACTGTCCTGTTCCTTCTATTTCTTATGTTCTAACCATATAGAATCATGGAACAATGAAGTTCCTTTCAAAGAGCAATCCAGTTAGATCCACTACCTTGACGTTTCCCCAGATCTCTCCAATTGTTTTCTCATTCAAGTATTTATTCAATCTGCCTTTTAAGACTTTTATTGAATCTCTATCCATCCACAGTATTAAAAGTTTATTCAGTTCCTTACCACCCAGTGCACTAAAATGCTGTTCGTCACATGCTGTGTCTAGTTTATTTTGCCAATTACCTTAAACACATGCTTTTGGCTGCCGGTTCTTCTCATCATTTACTTTGCATAAACTCTTCTCCATTTAAAATGCCTTAATTTTCTCTGCTCTCGGGAGAGCCAAGCAGCTTAGCCACTGATCCGTGTAAATTGAAATTGCCCGTCCCCGGCACTAATCTGATCGATTTTGAGTGTGGAAATCGAGGGCACGGGTTTAAGGAGTCAGGAGAGAAATTAAAAGGAGATATGAGGAACAGGTTTCTGACACAGAACATGGTGGTTATTTGGAAGGACAATAGACAATAGATAATAGGTACAGGAGTAGGCCATTTTGGCCCTTCGAGCCAGCACCACTATTCAATGTGATCATGGCTGATCATTCTCAATCAGTACCCCGTTCCTGCCTTCTCCCCATACCCCCTGACTGCTATCTTTAAGAGCTCTATCTAGCTCTCTCTTGAAAGCATCCAGAGAATTGGCCTCCATTGAGGCAGAGAATTCCACAAATTTACAACTCTCTGAGTGAAAACGTTTTTCCTCATCTCCGTTCTAAATGGCCTACCCCTTATTCTTAAACTGTGGCCCCTGGTTCTGGACTCCCCCAACATTGGAAACATGTTTCCTGCCTCTAACATGTCCAATCCCTTAATAATCTTGTATATTTCAATAAGATCCCCTGTTATCCTTCTAAATTCCAGCGTATACAAGCCTAGTCGCTCCAGTCTTTCAACGTACGACAGTCCTGCCATTTAGGGAATTAACCTAGTGAACCTACGCTGCACTCCCTCAATAGCAAGAATGCCCTTCCTAAAATTTGGAGACCAAAATTGCACACAGTACTCCAGGTGCGGTCTCACTCGGGGCCTGTACAACTGCAGAAGGACCTCTTTGCTCCTATACTCAACTCCTCTTGTCATAAAGGCCAACATGCCATTAGCTTTCTTCACTGCCTGCTGTACCTGCATGCTTACTTTAAGTGACTGATGAACAAGGACACCCAGATCTCTTTATACTTCCCCTTTTCCTAACTTGACACCATTCAGATAATAATCTGCCTTCCTGTTCTTACCACCAAAGTGGATAACCTCACATTTAATCTCACTCTGGAGTTCCAGAGGAGGCGCTGGAGGCAGACACACTACCATTTGCATTTTGGACAGGTACTTAGATAGGAAAAGATATGAACATGGTGCAGGGAACAAAGGTTAGTGCAGACAGGCATCATGGTTGGCATGGATAAGGTGGATCAGAAAACCCAGTTTCGGTGCTGTGCAATTCTATGATTCTACCCTGATCCTTCACTTTCTACCTCACACGCAGTGCATGAAATTGATACCACACATGCAGCAATCTTACTTGCACTCATCCATGCTGTCCTAGATCTACAACACTGTGGACACTCCCTTTAGACTTTAGACTTTAGAGATACAGCACAGAAACAGGCCCTTCAGCCCACCGAGTCCGCACTGACCTACGATCACCCCGTACACTAACACTGTCCTCCGCACACTAGGGACAATTTACATTTTTACCGGCCAATTAACCTACAAATCTGTACGTCTTTGTGGAGTGTGGGAGGAAACTGGAACGCCCAGAGAAAACCCATGTGATGACTTGGAAAATGTACAAACTCCGTACAGACAGCACCTATAGTCAGGACTGGCGCTGTTTCTACCTGTTCAGTGAACGGTGGTTTGGGATAGTCCATTGCCAAGTTAGCAGAGCAAGAACGTTTCGGAGTGACGTCGAATGCAATTGACAACGGAAAGGAGAAATAAAGATAAATTCAGACAAGCTAGCGTGTCACAAGCCATGAGGAATTATTGCCTATGTACATTGCTTTGTGGGTTGAAGTGTCTGCTGTTATGCATCGGTTTCTTAATCATGTCAAATGTTGGCGTGCTTCCTGCTGTTTCATCATCTGCCAGCCACAATCATTGCCACAAGAGTGAAACTGCATCAGACAAATCCACCATTTTAGCGTGGTTAATTTCCGTTATTTGCATCCATTATAAAGAACTTTAGCTGGGCATTCAACCTGTGAGGGTACATCAGGAAGAAGTCCACCAGGCAGTAGAGTTCAGAGAAGCTCTGGTTTAGCAGCAGTTTCTGCTTCACTAGTGAAGAACCTTATAAAAAAGGTTTTGAGTCAAATCAGTATAATTACTTTAACCTTTCATGTGAAAAATAAATGATTCATTGGATTCTTGTTCGTTGCACAGAGTTTGCACAGTTTCAGAGTCAGGCACAATTAAATGATCCGATGAGCTGTGCAGAGTTTGTATTAAATAGAAACCTGATGAGTTTCAAAATATTTTTGACCACCGTCATGCAATAAAATGTGGCCCGTGTTTCGTCCTTTATCATATCATATCATATCATCATATCTATACAGCCGGAAACAGGCCTTTTCGGCCCACCAAGTCCGTGCCGCCCAGCGATCCCCGTACATTAACACTATCCTACACCCACTAGGGACAATTTTTTTTTTTTAACATTTACCCAGCCAATTAACCTACATACCTGCACGTCTTTGGAGTATGGGAGGAAACCGAATATCTCGGAGAAAACCCACGCAAGTCACGGGGAGAACGTACAAACTCCTTACAGTGCAGCACCCGTAGTCAGGATCGAACCTGAGTCTCCGGCGCTGCATTCGCTGTAAAGCAGCAAATCTACCGCTGCGCTACCGTGCCGCCTGACGGATTAATTAATTAATTAATTAATTAATTAATTAATGACGGAGTTTACAATCATATCTCCGTGAAATTGTCTACAACTGGGATTCCTGCGCATCAACGTTTAGCAGGGAAATGCCACTGATTTAGTTTTGTTTTGTTTAGAGACAGGCCCTTCGGTCCACCGAGTCCGCGATCCCTGCACACTAGCACTGTCCTACACACACTAGGGACAATTTACAATTTTACCGAAGCCAGTTAACCTACAAACCTGTACGTCTTTGGCCTGGCTAGGCTGGCCATCTGCGAGTCACGGCGCCAGGCGGAAGAGGGCTCTGCCTGAGCCAGATGCGTGCCCCTTTTCCGGAGTTGCATCCGCGCCCGGGTGGTGTTGGAGAGGGACTACACGCTATCCACAGGCGGCCTGGGGGATTTACGGGACCGCTGGGCACTGCGTGGGGTTGAACGGATCCTTGACAAGGAGTGTAAGATAGTTGCATAGTAGTTATTTAGTATATCTGTAAGGATTGTAACATAGTTGTTTGGAAATGTAGTGGCTAGATAATTTGGTGATTTTGCACTATGGTGGTGAGTGTGTTACCAGAGTTTTGTTTTGTATCGTCATCATAATTAAATAAATTATTTTTGATACAAAAAAAACCTGTACGTATTTGGAGTGTGGGAGGAAATCCGGAGCACCCGGCGAAAAACCCACGCAGGTCACGGGGGGAACCTATACATCAGGAGGTGCAGATCCAGAGCAAGCAAGATCATGAGGGACCCCTGCCACCCCAGCAACGGACTGTTCCAGATGCTACGATCAGGCAAACGCCTCCGCTGTCACGCTGTAAAAACGGAGGATGAGACGGAGTTTCTTCCCACAGGCCATCAGGACTGTCAACTTTTATAACCCCAGAGACTAAATTTTTGTCTACACTATAGTAACTTATTAACTTTATTTATATGCTGTAACTGTAATTCTTTTTTTGTGCACAATCCACAGGCATTGCCACTTTCATTTCACTGCACATGGTGTATGTGTATGTGACAAATAAATTTGACTTGACTTGACTACAAACTCCATACAGACCGCAACCATAGTCAGGATTGAACCCAGATCTCTGGTGCTGTAAGGCAGCAACTCTACCGCCGCGCCATCGTACCACCCAGAACTAGTGCATCTTCTCAGGTTGTGCTATATGCAACCTTTCCTACCCCGATCAAGTGGAAATTATTGACTTCCAGGTGCAGACAAACAAGTTCTAATGTAAAATATCCTGAAAGTTCATGAGCTCAATATGAGATTTTAGTGATGTAGCAAATTATAATTACTCCTTGACAAACTGGCTTGCACCGTGTGTATGTGAGTGTGTGGGTGCATGATGTCTCCATGTGTTTGTGCATAGGGGTGTTGCATGTGTGTGTGCACATGCGTGTGTGTATGAAGGGTGGTCGGATGTGAGTGTGTTGGACACCCGGCTCACTTTTCAAATTGTTCACAAAATTAATTCTTGGTGTCAATGGCTAGAAATTCTCAAGCTCTCAAAAAGTGATCCAAGCCATGAAACATCGCCCTCTGCAAATCATTTGAGAAGTGGCTTGGTGTTGTGCTGGACACTGTTGGTTTATTTGGAGTATTGGGCAAAGGCAGTGGAGATAGCAAGGCTCATCTGTACCGTGGATTCTGACTCATGCAGCACAGAAACAGGCCCTTCGGCCCATCTTGTCCATCCGACCTTTCTGCCCATCTACACTGCGTGCATGTGCTTCCTCCCGTTCTGCCTCTGGCGCGTTACACCAGTTGAAAATTGTGCTGTTTCCCACTAATTTTGGACTTGGCAGCAAGATTAATGAACAATGTCTGCTCTTGCAGGCTTTGTGTGGCAAAGGTAGATCTACCGAAGTGTGATGAAGCTTCCTGTTCAGAGGCAGCATGGCATTAAATACTGGCATTGAAAAGTGCTCTTTCTTTCTCAACTTTGTCGAATTCTGACACAGGACATTTTCATTCATCATTTTGTGAGGTGAATCTCGTTTACATTTACTTGGAATATTGCAATGTAAAATTTAGAAGCTCTGTCAAGGTCCCCTTGAATCATTTTTCATCTTTAACATGCATCATAAGTAATCGTTCATCTGAAAAGAATAGGAAGTTCTCAGAATGCCAAGGATTCTTCAGTGATACCATAAGGCAGTTCTTATCCATAATGGTAATGTTAAATAAAGGTGCAGCCATCTACACCAGTAGATTAAGCTGCACATCGAGCATCCAAGTGTCAAAGGTTTCTAGATGTGTGTTGTGCTGAATTTAAATACTTGCGTTCATCCAGCGCCATTCATGAGCTTTTTAGAATGTCAATGGTTCACTGGTTCTTTATTGTTCACGTTTGCACTGCACAGTTAAATCCTTGGACCCTTCCACATATTTGGCACCATTTACAAAAGTAAAAGCAAAGTCAAAAGTCCGGTCCACATGCTGGAAGTATTGGAGTGGCCCCGATACAGGTCCCCAAGTGCTTTAAGAAGCCTTCTCTCTTGTGGTCACCATCAAACTCATTCCTGATAAAAAAAAGACCGTGAAGGGCATACAAAGTGAAAACAGACCTTTGTGTCTGTGCCAACCATTCCATCGATCCTCTGGCATCCCCATCATTTCACTCCCCTTTTCACCTGCCACCCATCTTGGCACTTTATGCAATTTTCAGCAGCCAATTAATCTACCTACCTACCAAGGATAGGGATACCAAATGCAGGCTCGGCGTTTGGCTCACCTCCTTCTCTCAGTCCGCCTTAACCAACCTGAAGTCCCGGTGGCTGATCATTTCAACTCCCCCTCCCACTCCCAGTCTGACCTTTCTGTCATGGGCCTCCTCCAGTGTCATAGTGAGGCCCATCGGAAATTGGATGAACAGCACCTCATATTTCGCTTGGGCAGCTTATTGCCCAGCAGTATAAACATTGACTTCTCTAACTTTAGATAGTTCCTCTGTCCCTCCCTTCCCCTCCCCCTTCCCAGTTCTCCCTCTATCTTCCTGTCTCCACCTATATCCTTTCTTTGTCCCGCCCCCCCCCCCCCCCCCGATATCAGTCTGAAGAAGGGTCTCGACCCGAAACGTCACCCATTCCCTCTCTCCTAGATGCTGCCTGGCCTGCTGAGTTACTCCAGCATTTTGTGATACCTTCGATTTGTACCAGCATCTCCAGTTATTTTCCTACTCAAGGATAGGGATATGGAATATGGGATATGGAAGGAAACCGGAGCAATAGGTAACCTACTCAGCCAGGAGAAAATGTGCAAAATCGACACTGCCAGCACCCGAGGTCAGGATAACTACTATCTCTCCTCTACTCACCAACTATCTCCCCTCCAATCCTTCAGTCTGATGGGTCCTGCCCCAAAGCATCGTCTGTTCATTAAGGGCGGCACGGTAGTTTAGCTGACAGAGCTGCTGTTCAGTCCTGGGTTCGATCCTGACTTTGGGTGGCGACTGTTGAGGATTCTGCACATTCTCTCTGTGACAGTATGGGTTTCCTCCAGGTTCTGCAGTTATATAGTGCAAAGACTAAAACAATGCCGCAAAGTCTTTGTAGTTTGGAACAGATTTGGAGGATGTTTAATAGCCTGATGGTTGTCGGGAAGAAGCTGCTGTTCAACTTGGACCTTATAGTTTTTAGGCTCCTTTACCTCCTTCCCAATGGCCGGGCTGAAATGAAAAGAGAGAGCAGAGCTGAACTACTATCTACCTCTTTGGTGACCTTCGGACTATCCTTGATCAGACTTTGCTGGCTTTACCTTGCATTAAACGTTATTCCCTTATCATGTAGTAATGGCTCGATTGTAATTATGTATTGCCTTTCTGCTGACTGGATAGCATGGAACAACACATGTAACAATAACGTACAGACGTACAAACGTCTCCAAAGACGTACAGGTATGTAGGTTAATTGGCTGGGTAAATGTAAAAATTGTCCCTAGTTGGTGTAGGATAGTGTTAATGTACTGGGATCACTGGGCGGCACGGACTTGGTGGGCCAAAAAGGCCTGTTTCCGGCTGTATATATACGATATGATATCATAATAAACTCAACTGAACTGAAATGAACTAAACTGGAAAAAAAAATGAGTGTGGCTAGGGTGGCCGGTGTGGGTCTCCGGTGATGGTGTAGATCTCTTCGATGGTGGGAGGTCAGTGCCCATGATAGACTGGGCAGTGTTCGACACGTTTTGCAATCATCTTCAATTGTGAAGCGAGAGAAAGGAATTTAGGTGGAAGGAACAAATGTGAGCCACTGTTTGCTGACCAGTTACATGGCTTTTTGTGGCATTCAGAACAAAATACATTTCTATTTATCACCCTCCTTCAAATTTGTGTGCATTGAATTGTCTCTCAACCTCGTTGGCAGGGAACAGATTTACAGTTTTGTTTAATGTACTTCAAATGAATGGTACTTTGAAAAATGCAATTAGAATCTCTTCCCTCGGTCCCAAATGGGCAATTAAAATGACAGATCTTAAATAGACGGTTGTAAATGATGTGTTTGGGTATTAGACAGAACATGATTACTCAGTGTAAGTTATAGTTTTTGAACAAATTTGGCATCAGGGTTCACAAATCTAGCTTATCTTGATAGGTCCTCTCCATGCCTTCTGAAAGCAGTGTCACGTGCCAGGCAGCGTTGCTGGATTACTCCTGCCCCTCAGCTAAATGCTGACTGTATGAAACGGTGAGGCTATTCCAGGAGCGAGGGTCACCACAACTGCTGTGCATAGTTGTGCACGAGTGAAATCCGCCATGATATCTGGTCTTGGAGCAAGTGGCTTGAACGTTCAGCCAAGGAACTCACACTTTGTATTCACCTCGCATCCATCCCTCTTGTCCCCCTTACCACAGAGCATTTATGTTTAGTTTAGAGGCACAGCGCGGAAACAGGCCCTTCGACCCACTGAGCCCAGCGATCCCCGTGCACTGGCCGAGCACTTCAACTCCCCCTCCCACTCCCAGTCTGACCTTTCTGTCATGGGCCTCCTCCAGTGCCATAGTGAGGCCCACCGGAAATTGGAGGAACAGCACCTCATATTTCGCCTGGGCAGCTTGCAGCCCAGTGGTATGAACATCGACTTCTCCAACTTTAGATAGTTCCTCTGTCCCTCTCTTCCCTTCCTCCTTCCCAGATCTCCCTCTATCTTCCTGTCTCCACCTACATCCTTCCTTTGTCCCGCCCCCCTGACATCAGTCTGAAGAAGGGTCTCGACCCATTCCTTCTCTCCCGAGATGCTGCCTGACCTGCTGAGTTACTCCAGCATTTTGTGAATAAACACTATCCTACACACACTCAGGACATTTTACAATTATACCAAGCCAATTAACCTACAAACCTGTACGTCTTTGAAGTGTGGGAGGAAACCGCAGCACCCGGAAAAAATCCACGCATATGTCACGGGGAGAACGTACAGTCAGGATCGACCCTGGGTCTCTGGCGCTGTAAGGCAGCAACTCTACCGCTGCACCACCGTTCTGACCTCGAAGATGCTTAATCTGATATATATTCTCTTCAATTTCATGTTAATGGTGTCAGTGTCAACTACTTCCAAGTTAGATAAAGCATTGACAGGTGCTAAATGAAGGTGGCCTGTCAACATTGTAACCTCGAGCCTGCTGTGTATTGAATAGTTGCCAGTTTACAGCAGATTTAGTCTCTTGCCGTGTGCCTGCTCCCAATGACGTTATAATACAAATGGCAATGAAGATTATTCATTGGGACCTTTACAGTTAACAGAAGGGTCATGTTTGTTTATAGAAACAAAGAACTACAATCGCTGGTTTATACCAAAGATAGACACAAAGTGCTGGAGTAACTCAGCGGGTCAGGCAGCATCTGTGGAGAAAAAGGACCGGTGATGTTTCGGGTCAGAACCCATCTTCAGACTGACAGGTTTTTAGTTTTATTGACCGATAAAATTATAAATGATCCCTAGTGTACAGGATAGTGCTAGTGTACGGGATGATCGCTGGTCGGCATGGACTTAGTGGGCCAAAGGGCTTGTTTCCGTGCTGTATCTCTAAAGTCCAAAATAAAATACTGAATGACTGCACATCCCCTAGCTTATAATATTAATTTAACCAGTGGACATCTGCCACCTGTTCAACTATTCCGCTTATCTAAAAAACGATTTAATGATGTGGATAGAAAGAACGACATGGACACTTTTCATTTATGTAGAACTTAATCACTTTAACTTTCTAACTTTATTTGGCGGCACGGTGGCGCAGCGGTTGAGTTGTTGCCTTGGAGCACTTGCAGCGCCGGAGACCCGGGTTCGATCCCGACTACGGGTGCTGTCTGTATGTAGTTTGTATGTTCTTCCCATGACCTGCATGGGTTTTCTCTGAGACCTTTGGTTTCCTCCCACACTCCAAATACACACAGGTTTGTAGGTAAATTGGCTTGGTGTATGTGTAAATTGTCCCTAGTGTGTGTAGGATAGTGTTAGTATGCAGGGACCGCTAGACGACGTGGAACCTGTTTCCACGCTATATCTCTGAACTATCCGTCTTTTTCGTCTTTTTTTGTTCTTTGTGGTGTGTTTGGAAAGTATGTGTTCTCTTACCTTGCCGGAGATGCAATTGTTGTCCGGATCGTATCTTCGGTCGCTTTATGGCCTGACGTCGTGGAGCTGGCGGCCTTGCTTGGGACTGACTTTGAGCCCTGCCGCAGGGCGTGGACTTACCATCGGAGCCGATTCCGTGCCTGGGATTGACACTCCTGCGGACTTTAACATCAAGGAGCTCGTAGTCTCGGGTTGAGACCGATGTCGGGAAGTTCCAATGCCACATGAGGTTCGACAAGCCCCGATCCGGAGTAGATCCCCCCTGATGCAGGAGCTTGATCACCCCGACGAGGAAGGCCCGCCGCCGGCTATGGGAGTCAAGATGGTCCCATCAACGGAAAGTTAGAGGCCGCCGAATGCTGGAGGACAAAGAAGGGAGAGATTGAACTTTTTTTCGCCTTCCATCACAGTGAGAAATGCAGAGGAGTCACTGTGGGGGATGTTCATGTCAAAATGTATTTTGTGTGTTCTGTTGCTTTTTATTGGTATGACTGTATGACAAATGACATTCCTCGTATGTTGCAAAACATACTTGGCTAATAAAGTATGATTATGATTATGATGATTATGATTCTACTAAACTAAACGCCAAGAAGTATTTTGTAAAACTTTGTGATCTGTGATAGCTGACACTGTTGTGATTTTGTCAAATGCAAAGGGCATTTTGTGTGCAGTGATGGTCCCCAAGCAGCAATGAGGATCTGAGGGATCGACAGTATTGACACCGTGAACAATAGACAATAGACAATAGGTGCAGGAGGAGGCCGTTCGGCCCTTCGAGCCAGCACCGCCATTCAATGTGATCATGGCTGATCATTCTCAATCAGTACCCCGTTCCTGCCTTCTCCCCATACCCCCTGACTCCGCTATCCTTAAGAGCTCTATCTAGCTCTCTCTTGAATACATTCAGTGAATTGGTCTCCACTGCCTTCTGAGGCAGAGAATTCCACAGATTCACAACTCTCAGACTGAAAAAGTTTTTCCTCATCTCAGTTCTAAATGGCCTACCCCTTATTCTTAAACTGTGGCCCCTTGTTCTGGACTCCCCCAACATTGGGAACATGTTTCCTGCCTCTAACGTGTCCAACCCCTTAATAATCTTATACGTTTCAATAAGATCTCCTCTCATCCTTCTAAATTCCAGTGTTTCTAGTGGTGGAAGAGTGCAGAACTAATGACCATGGACTCAGGATAAAGAGTCAGCAATATGGTGACTGGCCTTTGTGATTAGTTTTATGTTGAGTTGGCTGAGACTTGATTATTGAGCACAGCTTTTCTTCTTTGCCTTCTGCCTTGGCTAAGGTCCCGGTCGCAACTAAAAGATAACACTTGTAGCTGCAATATTATACCAAACCTCCACTTTACGGCAGTCAAGTCTACTTGACTAGTCTGAAGAAGGGTCCAAACCCAGAACGTCACTTGTCCATGTTCTCCAGAGATGCTGCCTGATCTGCTGAGTTACTCCCAACACATTGTGCCCTTTTGTGTAAACCAGCGTCTACAGTTTTTTCTGCTAGTTGACAATGCACCTGACACTACTGGGTAAATGTTTAGGAATGATTACAATCTCTAACGATTTTTGTTGAATTTTCTTTTGCTATTTTCTTCTCGATTTTAAAACTCTAATACAAAAAAAAACCCCCAAAGCTGAAAAACTCAATGGGTCTGTCTGCATCTGTGGAGGCAAAAGATGTAAGCCGGGGTTTCGGATCGAGACTAGATGCAGGGACACGACCGGAAACGTCAAATTACACCTTTTTCCCCCACAGATGCTGATCGGCCTGCTGAGTTCTTCCAGCATCTGCAGTCTCCTTCAGTCTTAAACTTCCAGTGTCGACCAAAGATTGACACAAAATGCTGGAGTAACTCATCGGGTCAGGCAGCATCTCTGGAGGAAAAGAGCTTGCAAAAGAGAATGAGATACAGCTCTTAGGGCGAGCGGAATCAAGGGATATGGGGAGAAGGCAGGAACGGGGTACTGATTGTGGATGACCAGCCATGATCACATTGAATGGCGGTGCTGGCTCGAAGGGTCAAATGGCCTACTCCTGCACCTATCGAAGGTATCACAAAATGCTGGAGTAACTCAGCGGGTCAGGCAGCATCTCAGGAGAGAAGGAATGGGTGACGTTTCGGGTGAAGAAGGGTCTCGACCTGAAACGTCATCCATTCCTTCTCTCCTGAGATGCTGCCTGACCCGCTGAGTTACACCACCATTTTGTGATACCTTCGATTTGTACCAGCATCTGCAGTAATTTTCCTACTCCTGCACCTATTGTCTACGTATCTATGTATTTATGAAAAGGATGACCCGTTTTGGGTCGGGAAAAAGGGTCAGTAGACAATAGACAATAGGTGCAGGAAGAGGCCGTTCGGCCCTTCGAGCCAGCACCGCCATTCAATGTGATCATGGCTGGTCATCCACAATCAGTACCCCGTTCCTGCCTTCTCCCCATATCCCCTGTGGCCCCTTGTTCTGGACTTCCCCAACATTGGGAACATGTTTCCTGCCTCTAACGTGTCCAACCCCTTAATAATCTTATACGTTTCGATAAGATCCCCTCTCATCCTTCTAAATTCCAGTGTATACAAGCCTAGTGTATTCAACATACGACAGTCCCGCCATTCCGGGAATTAACCTAGTAAACCTACGCTGCACGCCCTCAATAGCAAGAATATCCTTCCACAAATTTGGAGACCTAAACTGCACACAGTACTCCAGGTGCGGTCTCACTAGGGCCCTGTACAACTGCAGAAGGACCTCTTTGCTCCTATACTCAACTCCCCTTGTTATGAAGGTCTCGACCGAAACATCCCCCATCAATTTTCTCCAGAGATGCTGCCTGACCCTTTGAGTTACTCCAGCACATTGTGTCTACCTTTGGAATAAACAAGCATCTGCACTTGTTTGTTCCTACAAGTTCCTGTCCTTAACTTAACAGGCATTTCATCCTTATCTGAGCTGGATTCTTTATTTATTCAGTGTATTGCAAACTGCAATATTTGCTGCGTCAGCACATTTCCTTTACTCACATTTAAGATATCTCTCCTTGAATTATTCATGCATCTGCAAAGTTCTAATAATGTAGCACACAGTAGCTAACTTTGCAACGCACATCTCAATATATGAATAGCAAGGGTTTAGTAACAGATCAGTCCCGACATATATTTATCTCCCTTGTTGGTTCTCTCCTCAATGGCAACTTTTGGTTCCACAATGTCAAAGCACTTCTTACTGTGAACAATCTCCATTGTGGTGAAACTTGTGCTGAGTAAGCATGCAGTCAAGGAGGATAAAAAAAAAGAATTGTATGAAAATAGTGCCTTTCCATTGCTGTCAGAACATCCTAAAATGCTTTATATAGCCAAAGAAATTCTGTTGAAACGGAGTCAATATTTGTTGTGCAAAATGTGTCAACCAAATTGCAAATACCTCGAAATCCAAGGAGTGCAAACTGCGGTAAAAGATAACTCAGCCAAGGTTTTAGTTTAGAGACACAGTGTGGAAACAGGCCCTTCAGCCCCATGAGTCCACACTGACCAATGGTCACGCTTACACCAGAAGAATGAGAGGAGATCTTATCGAAATGTATAAGATTATTAAGGGGTTGGACACGTTAGAGGCAGGAAACATGTTCCCAATGTTGGGGGAGTCCAGAACAAGGGGCCACAGTTTAAGAATAAGGGGTAGGCCATTTAGAACTGAGATGAGGAAAAACTTTTTCAGTCAGAGAGTTGTGAATCGGTGGAATTCTCTGCCTCAGAAGGCAGTGGAGGCCAATTCTCTGAATGCATTCAAGAGAGAGCTAGATAGAGCTCTTAAGGATAGCGGAGTCAGGGGGTATGGGGAGAAGGCAGGAACGGGGTACTGATTGAGAATGATCAGCCATGATCACATTGAATGGCGGTGCTGGCTCGAAGGGCCGAATGGCCTCCTCCTGCACCTATTGTCTATTGTCTACACTATGTTATCTCACTTTCACATCCTGCATACTAAGGGCAATTTGGTTAATATACAAAAGGACAAAAAAGTGCTGGAGTAACTCAGCGGGTCAGGCAGCATCTCTAGAGAACATGGATAGGTAACATTTTGTGTCTGGACCCTTCTTCAGGCTAACCTGCATGACTTTTGAATGTGGAAGGATACCCGAGAAAACCCACACGGTCAAAGGGAGAATGCACAAACTCCGCACAGACAATACCAGATGACAGAATCGATCCTGGGTCTCTGGCGCTATAAGGCAGCTGCACTACCACTATGCCACTATGCTGACTTCTGCGTAATGACTTTGTGAGCATATGAATATTAGGTAAAGTCAGCACAACAGTCAGTTCCATGACTGAATAATATGGTGGGGTTTTTTTTGTTCTACTGAGTTACTCCAGCTTTTTGTGTCTATATATACTGTAAATACACATACACATATATATGTATATATATATATATATATATCAAAGTATCAAATCAAAGTAGATGAATATATATTATCCAAAAAACAAGACTCACAGTGCTGGAGTTACTTAGAAGGTCAGGCAGCATCCCTGGAGATCATGGATAGGCGATGTATTGGGTTGGGACTTTTCTTCAGACTGTATATGTTATCCAGTTCAACACAAAAAAAAATCACATCAAATGATCTAGACTTTTACACATTTCTGTTCTTTTTACTTTTTTTGAGTAATTGATTCATGATTAATTGCCGGTGTATCACAAAATGCTGGAGTAACTCAGCAGGCCAGGCAACATCTCAGGAGAGAAGGAATGGGTGACGTTTCGGGTCGAGACCCTTCTTCAGACTGAGGACTTTGCCAGTGTAGTGTGTTACTATATCGGCTGCATGAGCCGAAAAACATTAGTACTTATTTTATTCTGTTGATTTCTTTTAATATGCAAGACTGTATTTGTTTTTGCATTGTACAATAAAACTGTTGGTCTAACAAAGGATATTACTTCACTTCAGTAAACCCATTACTGGCCAGTTCCTACATTAATATCATACATCATTACTCACCCTGATACAGATGATTAATAATACTCCGGGTTGACTCCGCAATAGAACTTGCTTGCAGAAAACTATCCGCAAGTAAACAACACTCGCTAATTCAGTTTAATGAAACTTTGAGGAAAACTTTGCTGAGTGGTCTGCAATCATCAAAACTTGATGCACTTCCAATCCCTACTTTTGCTTCAAGTATTTTCCTGCTGCGGTCTTCTATCCTACCTGTCAAGCATACATTGAAAAAGGGCGGCACGGTGGCACAGCGACAGAGTTGCTGCTTAAAGAGCCTGTCCCACTTAGGCGATTTTTTTGGCGACTGCCGGCGACTGTCAAAGTTGTAGCAGATCGCCAACGTTTTCTTTTACCCGACGACAATGACCACGACAATGCCGAGTCAGGTCGAGATTACACCGTCTTCGGAAACATCGCGAAAATTCCCACGCTGTCAGTGCTTCTCCGGCGTCCTAATTTTTGCTGAAATCATTGACAAGTCGGTAAGTACTCGAGAGTTTTAAAATAAAACATCTTGCCCGGGTTACTTGAAAACCAAGCTTCACTGTAACAAGGCATAAACTGGATTTACTTCCAGTTTACTAATAGCTGTATTTTTTTTAAAAAAAATTAAGTGGTTAAGTGGATTTTTGTGAAAAGTGTGTGGGCATTCATTGAAAATGTACGGGAGATGCATATCTGGTTTCTGGGTTGCATATCTGGTTTCTGGGTTGGGAGCCCACTTTAAATGTAATCGCTAATGGCCATAAACATCACGAAAATTCCCATGCTTACCTGTCCGTCAAACTTCGCCTCCAATCTCCCTGTCAAATGTCCTGACGGTAAATAAATTGGTTAAACACAAGCATTTTATGGTATTTTGAAATGACTTTACTTATTTTAATATAATGTGCTTTTAAATGCATCTAAGAGAACCTAGCAAACCTGGGGATAGCAGGCGACAGCGACCGCAATAAGCAACGATACCTGGCGACAAGCCCGCTGTCGCCGAGAAATTTCAAACCGGATGATTTCTCAGCGACGCGCCGAGATCCACTACGATTTTTGAAAGACTCCTCACGATCATGCCCGCGACACCCCGGCGAACTGTCGGCGACAGCCTAGTCGCCGGCAGTCGCCTTAAAATCGCCTAAGTGGGACAAGCCCTTAACAGCCCCGGGTTCAATCATGGCTAAGGGGGCTGTCTGTATGAGGTTGATTGTTCCCCCTGTGACCCTCCCACATTCCGAATATGTGCAGGTTTGTAGGTTAATTGGCTTCTGTAAATTGCCCCTAATGTGTAGGATGATCGCTGGTTGGCATGAACTTGGTGGGCTGAAGAGCCTGTTTCCACACTGTTTCTCCAAACTAAACTATTGAATGAAATGTCACTGAACACCATTCAGCTCAGAATACATTTGTTGGCGTTTTAAAAGAATTACCCAAATCTAACCAGTGCCCCATTCTCTACGCATGTAAATGTTTTCCTTTCATGTATTTATCCAATTCTCTTCTGGTAAATGTATTTTCACCAGTTCATTCCAGATCACTAACCAAGACTGTTTTGTTGTTATATGGCCTGAAAATGCAATGTGAAATTCTTACTTGTGGCAACACAACAGACATGTAAACATAAAGATAAGTTTCCTCGTGTCACGTCTGGTCATTTTGCCATTCACTTTAAATCTGTGTCCTCTGGTTACCTTTATGCCACTGGTATCAGCCTCTGCCAAATCTCCTCTCAGCTGTCTCCATTTCAAGGAGACCAATCTCAGCTTTTGTATGGCACGGTGGCGCAGTTGCTGCCTTACAGAAGCCCGGCGTCGATCCTGACTGCAGGTGTTGTCTGTCCGCAGTTTGTACCTTCTCCCCATGACCTGCGTGGGTTTTCTCCAATGTTCTCCGATTTCCTCCCACACTCCAAAGACGTACAGGGCTGTAGGTTAATTGGCTTGGTATTAGTGTAATTTTTCACTAGTGTATGTAGGATAGTGTTAATGTGTGGGCCTGTTTCCATGCTGTATCTCTATCCTAAACTCAACTTGCACTGTAAGTGTGCGGGGATCGCTAGCCAGCGTGGGCTGAAGGGGCTGTTTCTGTGCTACATCTCTAAACTAAACTCAACTAAACATTTCCACATAGTTAAAATCTGTCAGATATAACAGCCTCCTGCAGTTGGAGAAAGGTTTTCAATATTTGCCTTGGTGTAAAACCTTATCACATCTCAACTCAGGGCATTTTATTCCATTTTAAACCACACCAGCTATGCCCTTGCAGCTCTAACAAGATCTCCTAAACAGTCCTATGGTGAATGACCGTGATGGATGGTTTGATAACGTGGGAGATGCTGGCCAATACAACCTGACAAGCCATATTTCAAAGGATCATTTTGTTTTTATCATTAAAACAAATGCTGGATCTTCAGTAGGAATTGATAATACGTCTTTCCTTCTCGTGCTTCAATTTGTTTTCAATGGTTTTCAAGGCGTCGGATTGAACTGATAGGATGGAGAAAGAGAGAGAACGATTTCCAATAGATCGACACAAAATGCTGGAGTAGCTCAGCGGCACAGGCAGCATCTCTGGATGGAAGGAATGGGTGATGTTTCGGTCGAGACCCTTCTTCAGACTGGGGAGAGGGATGCACAGAGATAAGGAAGAGTAAGGTGTGAAAAGGAGACATCAAAGGGGATGCAGTTTAGGCTTCTGAATCTAGAGACAATCAAGTAATTAGAGCTAAGCCTTTCAGGAGTAAATATCACAGAAACTCTAAATGGGGATGAAGTAGTTCAATTTTCAATCTGAGAATGATAGATTTTTGTTAAAAGTATTAAGAGATTACATGGGAACTGATGTTTAGATCAGGTTACACCATAGAAAAGCCATGATAGCAAATGGCATAACATGATAAAGGGTGTAAATAGATTCCCCCACTTCCTTTGTTCCTACATTTCCAACAAGATTGTATTAAATTCGGGCGCAGATGCCCCAAAGCTAACTAACACTTCAATATTTATTGTCTCACTCAAGTGCCATGGGGTACATCTGGTCAGGATCAAAGTAGACATATTAGTACTGACCTTGTAATGATCTCCCATGTCATTGCTCATGGTGAAACAATAGATGTGCACTTTTATAAGTGGAGGGCATTGTAGCATTTGACTTACAAAGTCCAATTCTGCTGAGGCAAAGATTTCTTTAGCCTGCTGCGTTTCCCGAAAGTCAACTGGTTCCTTTGCAATAACAACCAAGAGTCATTCAATGTTCAAGGAGCCACTGAAGAGGATTTTCTGCAGATTGAATAACCAGTTTCTATTCACAGCAAGAAGGAAAGAGCAGAAGTGAAAAGCTTTCTTCCTTCTAGTTCATAATTTAGTTTATGGGATTTAAATTATAACTTATTTTTAAGTGGCATGGAGGAGGTGGAATTTCCAGTTCAAGTCTCACGTCACCCTGACTTTGAAATCTTATCATTGTTCCATTATTGCGCTGAGACTGAATTGTGAAACTGCCAACTCCCAGACAAGATCATTTTAACTTGGCATCATGTTCAGCGCAAACATCGTGGGCTGAAGGGCCCCCTCCTGTCTTTTACTGTTCTATGTTCTATGTTCATAACTCAGAAAGACCTCAGCAATTTTCAAAGAAGTACCTTACCTAATTTTTGTGAGGTTTAAGGTGAGGGGAGGAAAGATTCAACAGGAACCTGAGGGGTAACATTTTCACCCAAAGGGTGTCGGGTGTATGGAACGAGCTGTCAGAGGATGTAGTTGAGGCAGGTACTATAGCAACGTTGAAGAAACATTGAGACAGGTACATGAATAGATCAGGTTTAGAGGGATACTAGGCGGGTGTGGACCCATTGGGTCCAAATCTCTCCTGCGGGCGCGGCAACCCCCATTGGGTGCAAACCTCTTCTGCGGGCCCGGCAACCATCCCCCAACTGACGATCCGTGGACCCGTTGCTGAGCGGGGAGTGTCCCCCGGGGCCGTGGGCGGGCGAGAGGGAGAGGGAGCCACTCACCTCGGCCCCGTGCGGCCAGTGCTGCTGTCAGAATGAACCATAGACCCAAAACCTCTCCTGCAGCTCGGCGGCGAACGACGGTGAACGGCGGCGATGGCCATCTTGTTGGACCCTCTGTCACCTTGCTGCACCACAGGAGGAAGGTCAGGCGTGGGGCACGCCGGGACGGGCGCCAGCCCTCCCGATGGTCCTCCCGGCGGAGGGGGGGAACGCATTTATTAAAGTTTACTAAGTTAATTGTTTTAAAAAAGTAACAAAACTTGATTTATTCAGACCACGGGGGAATGGTGAGTAGGGTGGGCCGAAAATTGTTGCGCTAACATGTACCATTTTGGCTGTCTTTCGGGAACATACATATATATATATATATACATATATATATATATATACAATTTGAAAGAGATAGATAGATAGATAGATAGATAGATAGATAGATAGATAGATAGATAGATAGATAGATAGATAGATAGATAGATAGATAGATAGATAGATAGATAGATAGATAGATAGATAGATAGATAGATAGATAGATAGATAGATAGATAGATAGATAGATAGATAGGACAGACAGACAGACAGACAGACAGACAGACAGACAGACAGACAGACAGACAGACAGACAGACAGACAGACAGACAGACAGACAGACAGACAGACAGACAGACAGACAGACCAGACCAGACCAGACAGACCAGACCAGACGCAGGCAGGTGGAACTAGCGTAGATGGGACATGTTGGTCATTGTGGCCAAGTCTGTTGGGTCTGTTTCCACACTATATGACTATGTATGACTAAGAGTAATTAGAATTGGCCATTGAATACTGGCCTTGTCAATGAAGCCCATTTACAAAGCAAATGTATAGCGAAAGAAAGAATCAGGCAAAGTGTGATTCCCGAAGAGAGATGGGCAAGTCTCCGAGAAAAGAGAGAAAATGATGGAACTACAAAAAGAAATAGAAAACATTGGAGGGCTTTGGCAATGTCAATGTTCACATCAGTAGACTCAGTGCTGATGAGGTAAAATGGTTGGATGCGGTTTAATTGGCACCGAGCATGTGGTACACCGACATTTGTATAAATGAGAACAGATCATAACCTGCACTTTTAATCCAGGATGTGTAATCAGCCCCGACTTGTTTCACCAGGTTCTGTTTCCACTTCATGCCCTGACACTAATGCAAAGTGACAGTTGATAATAAAGGACTGTCAATATTATACTGTGTCACCTAATGTGCAAGTATATCTGAGATATTGATATTTAGCACATCCTGCCACCCTTAATAACCACTGTAATTTCACATCGGCAAGACAGGGAAAGCATTTGCATCTAGAAAATGAATTTTTTTCTCCTCTCTTTCGCCAATAGGTCTGCATAAATTTGAAATAACAAGATGGTGAGGGGAGCTGTGCGAGGCATTGATGGCTTTTGCTAACCTTATTGCTGCATAATCCAGCCGGGTGTCGTACGATCACTGTCCTTTTGATCTGATTTTCCTAGCCATTTGTATTACCCTCGATGTGGGTGGCTATTGCAGGAATAAAAATCTAGATTAGGTTGCTGACCGACGTGCTGAATGTTGCATCGTGCTAGCTCTTTTCTTTTGCCATCATAAATCACGATGAAAAGATTCGCAATGTCTGCATGACAAATGGAATGAGTTTGTTCTGTCAGCTTTTGGTCCCATGCCCATCCCTTTGCATTCATTAGCAATCATAAAAAGGCCGGGATCCAGTTGCTGCCAGAAGCTTGTCGGACTTGCATTTGCATCGTACCTGTTATGACTTTCAGATATCCCAACACGCATTAGGGGCAATGATACGCTGCTCAAACGTACTGCTGCAGTGCAGAAATCACACCAGACAGGGCTGCACGGTGGTACAGTGGTAGAATTGCTGCCTTACAGTGCCAGAGCCCCGGGTCCCAGGTTCAATCCCAGCTACGGGTGCTGTCTGTATGGAATGTGTCCAATCTCCCCGTGACCTGCGTGGGTTTTCTCCGAGATCTTCGGTTTCCTCCCACACTCCAAGACGTTCAGGTCTGTAGGTTAATTGGTATAAATTGTAAATTGTTTCTCGTATGTGTGGGGTAGTGTTAATGTGCGGGGATCGCAGGTCGGCACGGACTCGGTGGGCTGAAGGGCCAGATTCCATGCTGTATCTCTAAACTAAACTAAACTAAACTAAAAGACAGTTTGAGAAGAGCAAGATGCCATGCACAGAAGCTTAGTGATAGTATTCCAATGCTTGAAGTTTGAAGAGTGCACAGGAAGATCAAACAATCAGACATTGTTCTTCAATGCATGGAGTTAACTATACAATTAACATTGGAGAAGGGCAAGCATTTGGAGTAATAACTGGAACAAAGGCTCAGAACCAAACAGTGGTAAACAGAGTGTCTTCATGACTCAATATAGACACAAAATGCTGGAGTAACTCAGTGGGACAGGCAGAATCTCTGGAGGGAGGGGATGGGTGACATTTTGGATTGAGACCCTTCTTCAGACTGAGAGTCAGGGGAAAGGGATAGAGATATGGAAGGGTACAAAGAGCATGTGAGGTGTGAAAAGGACAAATCAAAGCAGACAATGTTCAAGGAAATGTAGAATGGTCCAGCCCTTGTTGTTGGCTGAGGTGGATGCTCTTTGTATCTGTCCATATCTCAATTTCCCTCGCCTCTGAGTCTGAAGAAGGGTCTTGATCCAAAAACTCTATTCCTTCTCTCCAGAGATGTTGCCTCTCCCGCTGAGTTACTCCAACATTTTGTGTCTATCTTCAGTTCCTCTACACACATGTCTTCAAGACTAATGTTGGTTGAGGTACAGGTATTGTTCAGGATACCACGGGTAAACCCAGCTTCTTACACCACTTGAGAAAATGGTTAGAGCCTCATTTACTATCATTGCTGAAAGACCATAGAACGTTAGCACTGTGCTCTTCTGGAACGTTGATCTACGTTCTGCAGTTGTACAGGGCCCTAGTGAGACCTCACCTGGAGTACTGTGTGCAGTTTTGGTCTCCAAATTTGAGGAAGGATATTCTTGCTATTGAGGGCGTGCAGCATAGGTTTACTAGGTTAATTCCCGGAATAGCGGGACTGTCATATGTTGAAAGACTGGAGCGACTAGGCTTGTATACACTGGAATTTAGAAGGATGAGAGGAGATCTTATCGAAACGTATAAGATTATTAAGGGGTTGGACACGTTAAAGGCAGGAAACATGTTCCCGATGTTGGGGGAGTCCAGAACAAGGGGCCACACTTTAAGAATAAGGGGTAGGCCATTAAGAACTGAGATGTGGAAAAACGTTTTCAGTCAGAGAGTTGTGAATCTGTGGAATTCTCTACCTCAGAAGGCAGTGGAGGCCAATTCTCTGAATGCATTCAAGAGAGAGCTAGATAGAGCTCTTAAGGATAGCGGAGTCAGGGGGTATGGGGAGAAGGCAGGAACGGAGTACTGATTGAAAATGATCAGCCATGATCACATTGAATGGCGGTGCTGGCTCGAAGGGCCAAATGGCCTCCTCCTGCACCTATTGTCTATTGTCTATTGTCTATTCAGTTGCCTGGGATCTGGACTTGAACCCAAACCCTTCTTTCCTTGCAAACCAAAGCTAATATCATATTGATGTTGCATGATTAATGCAATTTGATTCATAGAGTCATACAGCATGGAAACAGGCCCTTCAGCCCAACTTGCCCATGCCGACCAAGATGCCCCATCTACACGAGTCACACCTACCCACATTTGGCCCATATCCCTCTAAACCTTTCCTATCCATGTATTTGTCCAAATGTCTTTTAAATGTTGTTGTCGTACCTGCCTCAACTTCCTCCTCTGACAGCTTGTTCCATATACCCACCAGCCTCTGTGTGAAAGAGTTGCGGTTCAGTTACCTATTAAATATTTCCCCTCTCACCTTAGTCTACCAATTAGTCAAGTTATTTTGGGCCAGGTAGAGACATTGTGAATTGGGTGGTGCTTTGGTGCTCAATCTGGTGCTTTTAATAATTTTCTAATTGATTGACAAGTACACAGAATCAATAAGTCTTGGCTGTTGTTTTTTGCCATTATATGAGACTCCATATGTATTTACTTCAGACAGTCTGTGGAACTTAATCCAATTTTACAGTGAACAGATAATAGAAAAGACACAATGCATGCATGAAGTAGTATTATATAAACAAAAAAAAAGAAAAAAGATTGGTATTAGATTGCAACACTTCTTATTGTTTTTCCTGTCAAGCCAGTTGATAAGATGTAAGTTTTAAAGACGTATTAGACCACTGTTTGTTATTTATTTGAACATTTTTCATAAAATAAATAAACTCCATAATTTAAACCTCGATGAAATTTCAGCTCCATTGTTTACTGAGGGCAGAAAAGAGGCATGGGTTGATTCCAGCAGCGAGAAAATACTTAACAGAAAGATTGTCCTCGTCTTTGTGTGTAACATCGAGCAAAAAGTATTAATTAGATTTCAAAGGCTCACATCATTGTCCTTCAATGTGTGGCTTTAACCACAAAATTAATATTGGAGAAGGCCAAGCATTTGGAGTAATAACTGGGAGAAAGGCTCAGAGCTTAACAATGTATTTGACCTTTTCAAGCTTGGTATTGGATTTACATTGCCTATGAGAAAAGGAATTCTCAGTTTTAAAAACTATTCTGATACGATTATTGCTACCGTTGTGGGTAAAGTGCATATTATTGTAGCTGGCAGAATGTATATAAAGGTGATAGACAATGGACATACCGTATATTAAAGATAAAGTCCTATACAGTATGTTAGATCAGTCTGAAGAAGGGTCTCGACCCGAAACGTCACCCATTCCTTCTCTCCTGAGATGCTGCCTGACCTGCTGAGTTACTCCAGCATTTTGTGAATAAATACCTTCGATTTGTACCAGCATCTGCAGTTATCTTCTTATACAGTATGTTAGATCAACGATTGTGACTATACATGCTATAAATAAAGGTCAGTTCACATTATAGAATATTAATGATATATGCATCATTAGTTAGGTTTAATTACAATGTTTAATGTACACATAGAAATCCTACACAGTGATCCTTACAAGGCCAGCAAGCTGGCGAAGTGTTTAGAGCTACTGGCTTACAGCGCCAGAGACACGGGTTCAATCGTGACTACGGGTGCTGTCTGTACGGAGTTTGTACTTTCTCCCCATGACCTGCATGGGCTTTCTCTGAGATCTTCAGTTTCCTCCCTCACTCCAATGATGTACATGAAGGTTAATTGGCTTGGTCTAAATGTACCATGTATAATAGTCCCTTACGTGTGTAGGGTGGTGTTAATGTGTGGGGATCGCTGGTCGGTGCAGTCTCGGTGGGCCGAAGGACCTGTTTCCGTTCTGTATCTCTAAACTAAACTGAACTAAACAAAACTAAATGGAACACATATGTATCATAGGAAAGATTATTTACACAAGCAGAATTTGCATACTTTAAAGACTGGAGCAGAATTTGTAAATTGTGCAGATTGCTTTATATTTTGACATTTCAATGGGTCAAATCATAAGCCCTAGTTACAAATGACATATCTCAAACAATGAAGGCATAAGAACACTATGAAGCTCATTACAGCATAGAATTCAGCATTATTATGAACACCTCTATTGCCTAGTTAAACACGTCAAAGTTTTCAAAGCATTTATCATCCTTTGTGCAAATAATGACACTATCTGCACTTCAGGATAATTTCTTTATTGTTAATGGACTAAAAATATTATTGAAAATCCAAATAAGTGCAGATGCTGGATTATTGCTGAGGTTATTCAGAGCCAATAAATAATCAGCGTTAGTTGAAGATGATTCAGGAAGTAATAAGAGACTCCATTGGGCCAAACGCATGCAGATAGGAGGAGTGGAGACAGGGCATGTTGGTCAGCATGGGCAAGTAAGGCCGAAGGGGCCTATTTCCACACTGTATGACTGTATGACCCTATGAGACCTGCGGAGAGGTTTCGTACCCAGAGAATGATTAGGAGCGACTAGGCTTGTATACACTGGAATCTAGAAGGATGAGAGGGGATCTTATCGAAACATATAAGATTATTAAGGGGTTCGACACGTTAGAGGCAGGAAACATGTTTCCAATGTTGGGGGAAGTCCAGAACCAGGGGCCACAGTTTAAGAATAAGAGGTAGGCCATTTAGAACGGAGATGAGGAAAACTTTTTCAGTTAGTGAGTTGTAAATCTGTGGAATTCTCTGCCTCAGAAGGCAGTGGAGGCCAATTCTCTGAATGCATTCAAGAGAGAGCTAGATAGAGCTCTTAAGGATAGCAGAGTCAGGGGGTATGGGGAGAAGGCAGGAACGGGGTACTGATTGTGAATGATCAGCCATGATCACATTGAATGGTGGTGCTGGCTCGAAGGGCTGAATGGCCTACTCCTGCACCTATTGTCTATTGCCTATTGTCAGGATATGGATTATATTATTTGACAGGTTTAAGATTAAAGATGCCTTATTGCAGGCAAAATGGAACTGCATAATTACTTGAAGAAGTAAAAAAAAAGTAGGAAATCATGCAAGAGCAGAGAGTCAAGAGTGTTTTATTGTCATATGTCCTGAAACGGAACTATAAAATTCTTACTTGCAGCAGCACAACAGATATGTAAACATAGTACTGGTGTTGATCTACCTGTTTTGCTCATGAAATAAGATGGAGTAAACTCAGTGGGCTGAATAGTTTCTGTCATGGGCCTCCTCTATTGTCATAGTGAGTGAGGCCCACTGCAAATTGGTGAAATAGCATCTCATATAGACAATAGACAATAGGTGCAGGAGGAGGCCATTCGGCCCTTCGAGCATCATAGAGCAGCCTACACCCCAGCAATATGAACATTGATTTCTCTAACTTCAGATAGTTCCTCTGTCCCTCTCTTTCCCCTCCCCTTTCCCAGTTCTCCCACTGTCTTCCTGTCTCCAACTACATCCTATCTTTGTCCCGCCCCCTCCCCTGACACCAGTCTGAAGAAGGGTCTCGACCCGAAACGTCACCCATTCCTTCTCTCCTGAGATGCTGCCTGACCTGCTGAGTTACTCTAGCATTTTGTGATACCTTCGGGCTGAATAGTTAAATCATTTGTAACTCTCTAAATTTCAAGTTGTTTCATTCTTCATGAAAAGTTTAAATGTATCTTTAAATATTTGTGTGCATCATCTCTGGTAGCCCCTGCTGTTACTTTGAAGAATCATTCTACGTTAAACTGAGTCCTTAGAATTCATATTTCATGTACCTTAATTAGATACCTCTGGCGATTTACCTTCTCGACTGCAGGCATGTCTAATTCTTGCTCTAAGCTCATCAACATTATACTGTTCTGACTTTTCTCGGAATCTGTTCGAACGCATACGTATGCAACAGTGGAATGGTAATCAGAAGTGAAATATCACCCCTGCTCTGGTGTGCACCCATGGAAATAAATTAGCATAATCTCCGGAGACTCAAAAGAGATCATTTTGCAAATCTTCCTCCCAGCACAGAAACCTTCACATTCAAAGCACATAAGCGGAATTCTGAAATATGTTTCCCATTGATTACAATCCGATACGATCCGGTGGGATCCGAAATAACTTATTTATCCCAGGAGGGAAATTGGTTTGCCGACAGCCATAAAAACACAAAATACATGAAACTTGAAATTAAAGTGATGAGTGGAAATGGTTGGGGATGTGCAAAGATTGGGAGGGGGGGGGGAGGAGGAGGGGTGTCAGTCTACCCCACGACAGAAGGGGGAGGATTGTACAGTTTGATAGCCACAGGGAAGAAGGATCTCCTGTGGAACATCCTTTAATTCTGAGGCTTGACCTCTGGTCCTAGATTCTCCCACAAGTGAATACATCCTCTCCACATCCACTCTTTCTAGTGCAGTCTACGTGTTGGAAGTACCGGAGCAAGCGCAATCCAGGTAAGACCAGGTGAGCCCCAGCATGCTGCAAGCCCATGACCCAATGTTGCTCTCCTCTGCTGCCTGCCCCTGTGTCCAGGGTAACATCTCCTGCAGTCCACATTAGGGCAGTTTGAGTTTTAGCAGTTACTTCGCTCGTATCACACTTTGCTCTGGATTAGAAGATTCCACATTTAATGTTCCATCTTTCATAGTCAGGGGAAAGGGACAGAGAGACGGAAGAGTACAAAGAGCATATAAGGTGTGAAAAGGACAGATCAAAACAGTCAATGGTCAAGGAAATGTACAATAGTTTGTTGTTGGTTGAAGGGAAGGTGAACATGCTCTTTTTACTATTCCATATCTCTATTTCCTTCTCCCCTGATTCTCAGTCTGAAGAAGGGTCTTGACCCGAAGCGTCATCCATTCCATCTCTCCAGAGATGCTGCCTGTCCCGCTGAGTTACTCCAGCATTCTGTGTCTATCTTCGGTGTAAACTAGCATCTGCAGTTCCTTCCTACACATACGCAGACGTGGACATGCGCGCACACACACACGCACACATATACACACACACACACACACACACACACACATACATACACACACACACGCACACACACACACACCCACACGCATATACACACACACACTCACACACGCACACACACACACACACACACACACACACATATACATACACACACACATACACACATACACACACACACCCACACACACAAACACATACATATACACACAAACACTCACAAACACACTCACACACACATACACATACTTACACACACACATGTTCATACACTTACACATACACCCACACACTCACATACACACACTCATACACACACGTACACATACACTCACGATTACCTTTCTGTATTTCTTTTAACAAGAGTTTTATAAAAATGGAGGATTTCACAGTGTCGCAATAAGAATGGAACAGGGTTTGATGGGATGTTTTGCTATTGATCGGTAGTCACGGCTCAGAACATGATGCACAGTTTGACTTCCTCAGCTGGATTGTCAATGTGACAAAGTGTGTAATCTTGGTAAAGAAAGCATTTACTTAATTGGCATTTGCAACTCATAGTATTGAAGTAAAAAAAAATTTTAAATTCCTTTCCCCAATTCCAAATTCATTTTACAAAATAGTTAATTAAAATGACTATATTGGAAAATGAAACATAAATCTGATTTATTTTGTTCATGCAGAAACACGTTATTGACATCTGTGCTTCTGCTGCATAATTTAATCAGAAAAATGCCTTGTGAAACAATTAAGAAATATTCGCTATTTGTCTAAATTTATGTCTTGTTTACATTTGTCCACTTGCTATCAATATCTCTGCACTACATATTCTAGAATAAAGATCAACTGCATCATTTTGATGTTGATTGATTTGCTATTTTGTCCTCTTATTTTCTCCCTCCTCTTATGAAAATGTAAGGTTGTTAATTCTTTGTGATTTATTTTTCATGTGCACAACTGATAGCAGTCTACCGTCCAACTCTCATGCTGGGAGATGCAGAAAGATTAAGCCTTAGGCTTCATTTTAATGATCGTGACAAGCTGTCCCATCCTTGAAGATCGCTCTACATTCTCCTTGGCAAGCTCTCTGCATCAGTCTGGGCAGCGTGCCTCGAAGGCAGCCTCTGGAGGATAAGGTCTTGGGGGCGACAGGGGAGGGAAACAAGAAGGGGCTGTGGAAGGGTGATGAGCAGTACCTCCAGTGAGGCGCGGCATTAATGTGGAGGCAGGAGCAGTCTCAGTTGGACTGAGTGTGAAAACTTCTTGAGCAGCCAGAAATGTAGGTTCCCATAAACGAGCAGAACTGATAAAGTATAATGAGTGGACTCAAAAAGAGGAAGAGTAGTCAATATTGAAATGGATGTGCACATTTCAGATGGCTGTTTAATGGAAGTCAGAGAGAGATGCAGCAAGGAAACGGTCCTTCGGCCCATTGAGTTTGCACCAACCACCAACCAGCCATTTTACATTACACCTCTGGCTTTGTGATATTTTTGAGAGCTTTGGCGTCGATCTTCTCATGGCAATGATGGCTGGCACTATTTCAGTTGTGCTTTGGCCAAATTGAGCTAGTGCCGACACAAGAGACTGCTGGAATGCGTACATGGAACATTGAACAGTGCAGCACAGGAACCAGCCCTTCAGCCCGCAATGCTTGTGCCGAACATAATACCAAGTTAAACTGATCTCATCGGCCTGCACATGATCCATATCCCTCTATTCCTTGCACTTCCTTGCGCCTATTTAAAAGCCTCTTAAACACCAGTCTCTCCCTCTCTCTTGCCAATGGCTGACAAAGCAACAAAAATAAATCCATTCGGGCCAATTGGTCAAGAGAACGCATGTATCTTTGTAATACCACCATCAAATTTCTATTGCAGGTTGTGTGTTGTTCATAAGTTCATAAGTTGTAGGAGCAGAATTAGGCCATTCGGCCCATCAAGTCTACTCCGCCATTCAATCATGGCTGATCTATCTTTCCCTCTCAACCCCATTCTCCTGCCTCCCCATACTAACACCCTCTGACACCCGTACTAATTAAGAATCTGTCAATCTCCTCCTTTAAAATATCCATTGACTTGACCTCCACAACTGTCTGTGGCAATGAATTCCAGAGATTCACCGCCCTCTGACTAAAGAAATTCCCCCTCTTGTCTATTGACATCTTTGCTGTTTATTGTATCCATTTACACTTTGTTTTCCATGCTCTCCAGGTAAATCATCCATACATGAGTGAAATTAAACCATGCAGATCATAATGGTATAGCCACATATAAAGTGCAGTTGAAATAAAAAGTGTAAAGACCACATCAAGGCAGATTGGATGATCGGGAATACATCCTTATTATGAGAGGTCTGGTCAAGTGTGTGCTGACAGCGAGGAAGAAGCTGTCCTTGAGTCTGATGGTGTGTGCTTTAAAGCATTTGTATTGTCTGCCCAACGGAAGAGGGGAGAAGAGGGAAAGAAGAGAGAATGTAGACAGAGAGAAATACAGTTGTTGGTTTCAAGACATAAAGTGCTGGACTGACTCAGCGGGTCAGGCAGCACCTTCAGAGAACATGGATCGGTGATGTTTCAGGTCAGGACCCTTCTTCAGACTAACAGTGGTTGAGGGGAGAAAGCCGGAAGAGAGGTGGGGGACGGGACAAAACCTGTAAGTGATGGGTGGATACAGGTGAGGGGGGGGGGGGGAAATACACGGTTTTCAGTGGACAGCAACCTTATATAATCTGTCCCTCTCTTTCCCCTCTCCCTTCCCAGTTCTCCCACTGTCTTCCTGTCTCCTACTACATCCTATCTTTGTCCCGCCCCCTCCCCTGACATCAGTCTGAAGAAGGGTCTCGACCTGAAACGTCACCTATTCCTTCACTCCTGAGATGCTGCCTGTGTTACTCCAGCATTTTGTGTCTACCTTATATAATCTGATATGCCTTCCTTATATAAAATGGAATTCTAGCGTCCACACCCTCCTACGGAAAGCCCAAGCCAGATGGTCAGGCCATGTCGTCAGAATGCCCGAGAGTCGACTGCCAAAACAGCTTCTGTATGGAGAACTGTGTCAGGGAAAGCGCTCAGTAGGAGGACAGAAGAAACGGTTTAAGGACTGCCTCAAAGTGTCCCTCAAAGACTTGGTTATCAACCTCAGCACTTGGGAGTCTCTTGCTCTGGACCATCCAACCTGGCGCAGCAAGCTCGCCACAGGAGCCCGTGCAGCAGAGAACAGACGCACTGCAGAGGCCCAAAGGAAACGCACCGCGCACAAGGCCAGGGCTACCTCCTTTTCCACTGCAGCACCCATCCACTTGTGTCCTACATGTGGGCGTGCCTTCCGGGCCCGGATTGGCCTCACCAGTCACTTCCGGACCCACAGTCACCAATCCTCCAACTGAAACTGAAGTCATGGTCATCTTTGAACCCGAAGGACGAACAACAACAACATATAGAATGGAGTCTGTACTTTAGATTTTAACTGTTGGTTCCAAAGACGGACAGGTTTGTAGGTTAATTGGCTCAATATAAATGTAAATTTTCCCTAGTGTGTGTAGGATAGTGTTAATGTGCGGGGATTGCTGGTCGGTGCGGACTCGGTGGGCCGAAGGGCCTGTTTCTGCGCTGTATCTCTGAACTAAACTAAACTAAAGCATTATAAGAAAATAACTGCAGATGCTGTTACAAATCAAAGGTATTTATTCACAAAATGCTGGAGTAACTCAGCAGGTCAGGCAGCATCTCGGGAGAGAAGGAATGGGTGACGTTTCGGGTCGAGACCCTTCTTCAGACTGAAGCACTAAACTGAAGCATTTGTATGTAGGGTAGCATTAGTATAACCCATTTTAGGCCACTGGCAGGCCATTGGTTCATCTTATTTCCGATCACCAAAACAATTCACCACCTTTGAAGTATAATCCTAGTTGTAATGTAAAAGCATAGAAGCAATTTGTGCACAGCGAGCTCCCACAGCTTGCAATGTGATAATCGCCATTTACTAAGTTATTGGTACATGATGGCTCTTCAAACATCTGTCACTGCACATTATGAGACACCACTAATGCTCAAACTATATAATTACCTGTTGGTAACATAGTCTATGCACCAAGATTTACGAGTAATTGACTGAAGAATGAAATTAACAGCCGATAATTATCCTCATTAGATGTTTCAAATCAATTGCCTAGCAATAACAAAATTGTCATTTGAAGAATTAATTGATAATATCTCATTGGCATCCTGCTTCGAATTCTCAATAAAACATGTAAGCCTTCCCTCCAAACCTGATGTCAAGGTTCACAGCTGAGGTTGTAACTGATTGCGCGGCAGAACTGAATAATGAGCTAAATTTGAATTACTGTATTAGATATGGTGAGAACTTTATTGATTTCTTGCTTTTTCTCTGGAAGCATTAATCACTTCAAGGATTATCAAAGTTATAGTCAAGCTTTTTGTACATTCTACAAGAGTAGGAATAAAATATTAGAGGCTAGGTTATTACTAATGCTGTCCTACAGACATATGCGTTGATAAATTGTCGCTCCTTACAAATTTAAATCATCTCTCCAGCTCTATTACATCTCTTTCCATTTGCCCAGTTCTGTTTCTCATCTCACTGTGAGCACACTGTTTCTTGGCATGGTATCACTTACATTTTGGGGACTTTTATCAGATATTGAATCTGGCATTTCCTCTATGTACAATTACATAATATCTCAGGCTAATGGCTGAAGAAGGGTCTCGACCCGAAACGTCACCATTCCTTCTCGCCAGAGATGCTGCCTGTCCCGCTGAGTTACTCCAGCTTTTTGTGTCTATCTAATGTTATTGACAGTTTTGTGATTCAAATAAACTTGTTCTACTCTAATCTAATCTACTCTATAAAACGCCCAATTAAAGACAACAAACTTAAAGTGACAACGAACTTAAAGAATATAACGGAGGATAGTAAAAGCTTCTTTAGGTATGTGAAGAGAAAAAACATAGTTAAGACAAATGTGGGTCCCTTGAAGACAGAAGCAGGTGAATTTATTATGGGGAACAAGGAAATGGCAGATGTGTTGAAGAGGTACTTTGGAACTGTCTTCACTAAGGAAGATACAAGCAATCTCCCAGATGTTCTAGTGGCCAGAGATCCTAGGGTGACGGAGGAACTGAAGGAAATTCATATTAGGCAGGAAGTGATGTCGGGTAGACTGATGGGACTGAAGGCTAATAAATCCCCAGGGCCTGATGGTCTGCATCCCAGGGTACTTAAGGAGGTGGCGCTAGAAATCGTGGACGCATTGGTGATCATTTTCCAATATTCTATAGATTCAGGATCAGTTCCCATGGATTGGATGGTAGCTAATGTTATCCCACTTTTTAAGAAAGGAGGGAGAGAGAAAACGGGAAATTGTAGACCAGTTAGCCTGACATCAGTGGTGGGGAAGATGCTGGAGTCAATTATAAAATAATAATTGCGGAACATTTGGATAGCAGTGGCAGGATCATTCCGAGTCAGCATGGATTGACAAAGGGGAAATCATGCTTGACTAATCTTCTGGAATTTTTTGAGGATGTAACTAGGAAAATTGATAAGGGAGAGCCAGTGGATGTAGTGTACCTGGACTTTCGGAAAACCTTTGATAAGGTCCCACATTGGAGATTAATGGGCAAAATTAGAGCACATGGTATTGGGGGTAGGGTACTGACATGGATAGAAAATTGGTTGGCAGACAGGAAACAAAGAGTAGGGATTAACGGGTCCCTTTCAGAATGGCAGGCAGTGACTAGTGGGGTACCGCAAGGCACGGTGCTGGGACCGCAGCTATTTACAATATACATTAATGACTTAGATGAAGGGATTAAAAGTAACATTAGCAAATTTTCAGATGACACAAAGCTGGGTGGCAGTGTGAACTGTGAGGAGGATGCTATGAGGATGCAGGGTGACTTGGACAGGTTGTGCGAGTGGGCAGATGCATGGCAGATGCAGTTTAATGTGAATAAATGTGAGGTTATCCACTTTGGTGGTAAGAATAGGAAGGCAGATTATTATCTGAATGGTGTCATGTTAGGAAATGGGGAAGTACAAAGAGATCTGGGTATCCTTGTTCATCAGTCACTTAAAGTAAGCATGCAGGTACTGCAGGCAGTGAAGAAAGCTAATGGCATGTTGGCCTTTATGATAAGAGGAGTTGAGTATAGGAGCAAAGAGGTCCTCCTGCAGTTGTACAGGGCCCTAGTGAGACCGCACCTGGAGTACTGTGTGCAGTTTTGGTCTCCAAATTTGAGGAAGGACATTCTTGCTATTGTGGGCGTGCAGCATAGGTTCACTAGGTTATTTCCAGAAATGGTGGGACTGTCATATGTTGAAGGACTGGAGCGACTAGGCTTGTATACACTGGAATTTAGAAGGATGAGAGGGGATCTTATTGAAAGATATAAGATTATTAAGGGATTGGATACGCTAGAGGCAGGAAACATGTTCCCAATGTTGGGGAAATCCAGAACCAGGGGCCAAAGTTTAAGAATAAGGGGTAGGCCATTAAGAATGGAGATGAGGAAAAACCTTTTCACTCAGAGATTTGTAAATCTGTGGAATTCTCTGCCTCAGAAGGCAGTGGAGGCCAATTCTCTGGATGCTTTCAAGAGAGAGTTAGATAGAGCTCAAGGATAGCAGAGTCAGGGGGTATGGGGAGAGGGCAGGAATGGGGTACTGATTATGAATGATCAGCCATGATCACATTGAATGGCGATCTGGCTCGAAGGGCCGAATGGCCTACTCCTGCACCTATTGCCTATTGTCTATTGTCTATTAAAGTGGTGTGGTGTCAAATATAATATAAAATCCTGTGTAAGACAGAACTTCCTGTCTTAAGATGCATGCCTTCCTTAAGATAATGGGGTTTTGATCAAAAACGGCAAATATTTCTACTTGCACGGTGGCGCAGTGGGAGAGTTGCTTCCTTACAGTGCCAGAGAGCTGGGTTCAATCCCAACAATGGGTGTATCTATGTTCTCCCCGTGACCTCGTGGGTTTCTTCCCACACTCCAAAGATGTAAATTGTCCCTAGTGTGTGCAGGATGTGTTAATGTGTGGGGGTCCCTGGATGGTCCAGACTCGGTGGGCTAAAGGACCTGTTTCCTAAATCTCCAAAACTAAAACTAAGATTACTGAATGGAAACACTGGCATTTCATCTCTGAGACTGCGACTGAAACCAACATAAAATGTTTGCTTTGCATTTCTATATTTGTCCTTTAATGGCCCTTTCAGAATGGACCAAAACTATTTAGTGTAGTTTTGAGAAACAGGCCCTTCAGCCCACTGAGTCCAGCGATTAGCCATGCACTAGTTCTATCCGACACACTAGGGGCAATTTACAGAAGCCAATTAACCCCGCACGGCCCGATTTTACCTCCTACCTAAAAAAAAACCCCACTGACAAGGGAGGTGCTGTGGTAGTTTGGCGGGCTGACCTCTACCGGACCAAGGCTAGACGACAACTCTCACACACCTCTTCCTGCTTATCATTGGACCATGACCCCACCGACGAACACCAGACCTTAATCATCAGCACCATCACGGACCTCACCATTTCCGGCGCTCTACCCTCTAATGCCTCCAAACTTATCGTTCCCCAGCCCCGCACGTCCCGATTTTACCTCCTACCTAAAATGTTTAGCAACCTACAAACCTGCACATTTTTGGAATTATGGAAGAAAACCAGAGCACCCGGAGAAAACCCACGCGGTCATGGAGAGAGAGTCCAAACTCCATACAGAGTCAGTATTATTATGTGTAGGAAGGAACTGCAGATAGTTCTCTAAGATTTAAATCGAAGATAAACACAACATGCCGGAGTAACTCAGCGGGACGGGCAGCATCTCTGGAGAGAAGGAATGGGTGACGGTTTGGGTCAAGACCCTTCATCAGACTTCAGACTGAATAAGGGTCTCAACCCGAAACGTCACCCATTCCTTCTCTCCAGAGATGCTGCCCATCCCACTGAGTTACTCAAGCATTTTGTGTCTCTCTCAGTATTCTTATGATGAATTATGCTTCACGAAAATAGGAACTGTTAGAAAATAGCAGCTAAAACTGAGTTCCACCATTTTATGATTTGATAAGTTTCCTGACGGGATTTAAAAATATACCACACTCCTCAATGTCCTCTTATGTACAGCGTGGGACATCTCTTTGTGTTTCATTGCACTAAGATAGGTCGAGACATTGCAATTCAGTAATTGATCTCAACTACTTGATTCGTTTGATGGCATTTTAATGATTCATATGGTAAATTTGAATTATTGATAGCTCCCACTAAGTAAAAATAAACACACACAAAAAAAAAAACCCCCAATCCATTTAGTGTGTGTTCAGGCATAAAAAAACCTCTTTTAAATCTCGGTTAGTGTGTAAGAGGAAATAATTCAGATTAGAACACAAGAAAAGGTTAATTATGGAGCTGATCATTGGTGACTTATGACAGCATTGGTGAGTTAAGGCAGGTTCAAATTTCCAAAGACATTAAAATGACTCATCCTTTCATGTTATGGGACAAGATTCCATGTTCAGCACTCTGAGTCTACACCAGACATCAGGAAAATACAGGGTTCGAGCTGGTGACTTTCAGTCTACGTCCAATTGCGTATCGGAGTCATAAAGGACATGATATTCTCCGTAGGTGCCCTACCCAAAACCCTATCCTTTTTCATTTGTTCTTTCCTTCATGCATGTTGAAGAGGAAGCAGACAGGTGGAGGACAATAGGATCACAAGTGCTCATCCGGCCCTATGATATTGATCCCCATTCCATGAGATCATGGCCAACCATGACGAATTCCTTACATCTCTGCAGGTGGGCACGGTGACACCGTGGTGGCGTTGTCACCTTGCAGCGCCAGAGACCCGGGTTCGATCCCGACTACGGGTGCTGTCTGTACGGAGTTTGTATGTTCTCCGTGTGGGTTTTCTCCGGGGTCTCCGGTTTCTTCCCACACTCCAAAGACGTACAGGTGTGTAGGTTGATTGGCTTGGTATAATTGTAAATTGTCCCTCGTGTGTGTGTGTATGGTAATGTAAGTGTGTGGCGATCGCTGGTTGGCATGGACTCGGTGGACCAAAGTGCCTGTCTCCGCACTGTATATCTAAACTAAAACTAAATCTGTCGTTTCCTCTGCAAGCTTAAGTACCTTGGTTAGAAACTTCCACCAATATCAGATTTCAAATTAATCTTTCATTGATCACCACTTGTCAAAGAGAGTTCCAACCTTCTAGTGCCCTTTCTGTGCCACTTCACTCCAAAAAACATGGCTGTCGTCTCCTAGACTCTTCAGCTGAAGGAGGTATTTTGTCTCCATCTTCTCATTCAATCATCCATAATATCCTGCATAATTTGCTCCATACCCAAGTGAATGCAATAATAGTTTATATAATTAAGCCTCTCAATTTATCCTTTTGAGTCCATTTATCATTCTGATCTATGCTCGGTTTCTCCAGTCATTCTTCTTATGCACCCATCTATCAACGTAAAATGTATTTTCCGTGACAAGCATATGTCGACTCTCGCACTGACCAGACCTTCAACAGTGTAAGGACCATCCCCAACATGAGATAGATCAAAAGACGTTGTGTGGTCTCCATGTCACCACGGTTGCAGGTCTCGGTGTACCACACTCATCTACTTTGTCAGCTCCAGATCCAAACGCATGGATGGGAAGGAAGAATCTTCTGGGTAGTCTTACTGCTGCCCTTATGCAAGGAGTCATTGTTGAAGCATCCGCGCCACAGCCTGAGGAGTCTTTGTGAGTGTGGATCTTGCTGAGAATATTCACCAAGTAAATTCTACCAACACGGCACGTCGGCACGGTGGCGCAGCGGTAGAGTTGCTGCCTTACAGAGCTTGCAGCGCCGGAGACCCGGGTTCGATCTCGACTACGGGTGCTGTCTGTACGGAGTTCGTACGTTCTCCCCGTGACTGCATGGGTTTTCTCCGAGATCTTCGGTTTCCTCCCACGCTTCCAAAGACGTACACGTACGTAGGTTAATTGGCTCGGTAAAAAAATCCCCTAAAAGAACTAAAAGAACTAATTGGCTCGGTAAAAAATTCCCCTAAAAGAATAAAGAGAATCTAAAAGAACTACCCACTGACTGAGGGCACTTGATTGCAGTTGGGGATCTGCCTTTATTTATGTTTTACTTTTATTTATTTACTTATCTTTGTTTACACAATTGCCGATTACCTCACAGGATGGCTGATGCATAATGAATGAGAGAATCCTGAACCATCTGACATGTTGTAGATATGTATGGGCCTGCGCCTTGGAAGAATGTAGAGGTTTTGCTGTCAAATTGTGCATTTGTATTTGTGATATGATATATTGTGAAGACATCAGCTGCAAATGGGTGTCCAGGGAGGGTGGGTGAGGGTTATTTTTGTTGTTATATATAAAGAACAAAATGGTGGGGAATGTAATGCATTACGTTTTTTCGTATTGTATCTTTCCTTCAATAAATAAACGAAACTAAATCTCAGTTCTAATATGTTGTGATCGGCAATGGTCACAGTACTTCAGGTCTGATTAACCATGGTTTTGTTTCGCAGTGGCACAGTTTTCACACCTTTGTAGTCTTCCACTTTAAAGATAGGCATTCTAATATCATTTTGACTGCTTCCTGTCCATGACGTTTTGATGGTTTATATACAGAGAACTTCAAAAGACTTTGAACTTCCACTGCTCCAGCGTTCTTCAACTGCGAAAATATACTGAATGATAGAAACATAGAAACATAGAAAATAGATGCAGGACTTTCGGCCCTTCGAGCCTGCACCGCCATTCAATATGATCATGGCTGATCATCCAACTCAGTATCCCGTACCTGCCTTCTCTCCGTACCCCCTGATCCCTTTAGCCACAAGGGCCACATCTAACTCCCTCTTAAATATAGCCAATGAACTGGCCTCAACTACCTTCTGTGGCAGAGAATTCCACAGATTCACCACTCTCTGTGTGAAAAAAAACGTTCTCATCTCGGTCCTAAAAGACTTCCCCCTTATCCTTAAACTGTGACCCCTTGTTCTGGACTTCCCCAACATCGGGAACAATCTTCCTGCATCTAGCCTGTCCAACCCCTTAAGAATTTTGTAAGTTTCTATAAGATCCCCCCTCAATCTTCTAAATTCCAGCGAGTACAAGCCGAGTCTATCCAGTCTTTCTTCATATGAAAGTCCTGCCATCCCAGGGATCAATCTGGTGAACCTTCTCTGTACTCCCTCTATGGCAAGAATGTCTTTCCTCAGATTAGGAAAGGTTCTGGCACAAATTTGTTTGGCCTATTGCATCCACACCGGCTCAATGCACGAGCAATCCAGATCACCCAACTTCTTTGTATTCTTCTTCTTTCGTACGTCAACTACAACAATCAAAAGTGGCAATTGGTGCTTCAGTGTACCGTAGTTGACGCTTTGCTGCAAGTTTTGCCAGTTCCGATGAGCTACCCAGGGTGGACGACAAGGGCGTCAAGCAGCTCCCACCCCTTTGTATTCTTTATCCAATCTTACAAACACTATATGTGGTCTAACCAAAGGTCTCATTAGGCAGTAACATGACCTCCTGACTCTTACGCTCAATGCCCTGACCGATGTTGCCTTGTGTACTACACACCACTTTTCTACTGGTGTTGCCACTTTCAGGGATCTGTGGACCTGGATCACAAGATCCCTCTGTACGGCAATGCTGTTAAGAGTCTTGGCATTAACTGCATACCTTCCACTTACATTCGACTTCCCAAAGTGCAACACCCCACACTCGTTTGGACTAAACTCCATCTGCCATTTCTCCACCCGTTTCCTTAGCAGATCAACATCTCGCAGAATACTTTGTCCGCTTTCCGACTGACTGCAACTGCACCAATTTTGGTGTCATCTACAAACGTAGTAATCAACCCATCGGTTTTGAAGAAGGGTCTCGACCCGAAACATCACCTATTCCTTTTCTCCAGAGATGCTGTCTGACCCCCCCTGAGTTAGTTCAGCTTATTGTGTCTATTTTCGACATTTACATCCAAGTCATCTATATCATCAACAACAGAGGTTCAACAGAGTCCCTGTGGAACTCCAGAGGTCACAGAAGTCTGGCCAGAATAAAGCCCCTTCCACTACAACCCTTTGTCTATACGAGTAAGCCAGTTCTGAATCCAAATGACCAAGTCTTTATTTGAGATGATTTTGCCTCTCCATGTCTTTGCTACCAAAGTCTAACAATACATTTTTCTGCATAGATTTTACAATCATCCTTTCCACTATTTTGTCTTTATCTTGATTCTATTATCAAACATTATGTCTGTTCTTTATTTAGGTTCAGTCATACAGCATGGAAACAGGCCCTTTGGCCGAACTTGCCCATGCTGACCAACCTGCTCGTGTCTGGTCCATATCTCTCTAAACCTTTCCTATCCATGTACCTGTCCAAATGTCTTTTAAATGTTGTTATAGTGTCTGTCCCAACCACCTCCTCTGGCAGCTCTTTCCACATGCTCACCACCCTCTGTGTCCAAACTTAATTGAGACAATTGCTATTGTTTATTCTCTTGGCATGTTTGCTGCTTATTGTATCCTTTTACACAGGCTATAGTATTGCCTATGTTAGAGCCATCAGCAAAACGTGATTTCTTATTCCAACCATTTATACAGTAAATACACCACTTAGAAATACCCTCAATAGTTGCAGCTCCAATGTAGATCTCTGCAGGGCCAAATACTGATGATTTGAATGCCTACTGAGATGAGTATAGGAGCAAAGAGGTCCTTCTGCAGTTGTACAGGGCCCTAGTGAGACCGCACCTGCAGTACTGTGTGCAGTTTTGGTCTCCAAATTTGAGGAAGGATATTCTTGCTATTGAGGGCGTGCAGCATAGGTTTACTAGGTTAATTCCCGGAATGGCGGGACTGTCATATGTTGAAAGACTGGAGCGACTAGGCTTGTATACACTGGAATTTAGAAGGATGAGAGGAGATCTTATCGAAACGTATAAGATTATTAGGGGTTGGACACTTTAGAGGCAGGAAACATGTTCCCAATGTTGGGGGAGTCCAGAACAAGGGGGCACAGTTTAAGAATAAGGGGTAGGCCATTTCGAACTGAGATGAGGAAAAACCTTTTTAGTCAGAGAGTTGTGAATCTGTGGAATTCTCTGCCTCAGAAGGCAGTGGAGGCCAATTCTCTGAATGCATTCAAGAGAGAGCTGGATAGAGCTCTTAAGGATAGCGGAGTCAGGGGGTATGGGGAAAAGGCAGGAACGGGGTACTGATTGAGAATGATCAGCCATGATCACATTGAATGGCGTTGCTGGCTCGAAGAGCTGAATGGCCTCCTCCTGTACCTATTGTCTATTGTCTACTCAGAATCTCTATTCATTTCTTCCCGGTGCAAAATGGCACAGTGGTGCAGTTGGTAGAGCTGCTGCCACATAGTGACAGAGACCCGGGTTCGAACTGCCAGTGTGGAGTACTTTCTGTGTGGGGTTTGCACGTTCTCCCTGTGACTGCACGGATTTCCTCCGGGTGCTCCGTTTTCCTCTCGCATCACAAAGACGCGCGGGTTTGTAAGTTTGGATGGTCCGCTGAAGAGCCTGCTTCCATATTGTATCTCTAAACTAGACGAAACTAAACTAAACAGGTCAATAACCTTCCTTCAGATCTGCCAGTTTCAATTCCAGGTAATAGCCCCTTTGTCAAATGTCTTTAAACTTTCCATATAAATAGCATCCATAAAGTCTGCTCCTCTCATCAAGTCCTACAAATTCAATCAGATTTCCCAGGCACAACCTACCATTTAAAAATGCAGGCTGCCTCTCCAATCAAGCACAAACATTGAAGGTATTTTTAATTCTCTCCAATCTCAATTATAATCTCTTGTCATTTTTTGATTTTGTCAGGTGCACTGGCCTAAACGTTCTCAGTTTCCCTCTGTAGCAGAATTGTCACAAGAATTATTTATGTTCCAATGTCCTGCAGCCATGGTCAAATGTAAAATGGGTCTTCAGATTTTCCTCTTCTATTTACTTGTGTATATTGAACATCTTATGGCGTGTCGTAGGCGAAGTACGTTGAGGTAGACGTTTATTGTAACATTAACAACCGTGACAACCAACGCATCAAACGACAGACAACCATAAATCTTACTGTCTCTCTCGGAGGTCTAAACCAGACTGCCTAGTTCCTTTACCTGCGCACCACCTCACCTCTTCTACCAATCAGAGGGTTCGATGGTCTGGACCAATCCCTGTGTCCCTACATGACCCCCCCCCAGAACCCTCTGTGCGGTACCGGGCAGGTGTGCGGTACCGGGCAGGTGCCCGGACCACCCGACCGGAGCGGGTGCGGAGAGGAGAGGGGGGCCCTGCCGGGGGTGGGGACGGGGAAACTGGCACTGCGGGAGGAGGGGAAACTGCCGGAGCCGGAGGCGGCAGTGGCAAGGAGACCGGGGGAAGCGCGGTCCACGAGGAAAACGGTACCCGTATGTTGCTCCGCAAGGTAGAGGCGATGGTTCTGGCCAATCGAGATTGCCTCTACATTTGATCGGCCGAGGCATTTCCCGAGAATGTGCAGGGGCTTCTACAGTTACGTGTCGCTGTTCCCCACCGTCTATGAAAGAAACACCAGCCGCGCTGGTGTGTTTCTATGTCGCGGGCCTGTTTCAAAATGGCCGCCGTCGACGTAGCAGCTTGGCGGGTTTTTTGAAAAGTGGCGGGCGGATGGGCGCCATCTTGGCCGCGCGGTCGGTCGCTCACCTGTGTTGAAACCCGATTTACAGAGCCGGGGCGCCTCGCCTTTGCCGAGACCAGTGCGTCCGCCTTTTCTGCGAAATCATCGGGTCCCCGAAAGTAACGTCTGCTAGGACTACGCGGACGTCCTCTGGCAGCTTCTCGCTGAATGCCTCCTCGAACATGAGGCATTTGGTGTGTTCTCCCGCTAGAGTCATCATCTCCGTCATGAGGACCGACGGCGGTCGGTCCCCGAGCTCAGGTAAGTGCAGGAGTGTGCTGGCCCGCTGTTGTTGGCTGCGCCCAAAGGTTTTCAGCAGCAGCGACTTGAGGCCCGCATACTTGTCGGTTTCTGGCGGGTCGGTGACGTACTGTGCGACCCGTGCGGACGTCTCCGACGGCAGGACGCTCAGTAGATGGTAGAATCTGGTCGCGTCCTCCTGTATTCCCCGGAGGTGGAATTGTGCCTCCGCTTGGGCGAACCACAGGCGTGGTTGGTGGGCCCAGAACGGGGGCAGATGAACGGCGACTGCGTTTGGCATCGATGCCTCCCGATGGGACATCTTGGTGATCTGTGATCACGTCGGGGTCACCACTATGGCGTGTCGTAGGCGAAGTACGTTGAGGTAGACGTTTATTGTAACATTAACAACCGTGACAACCAACGCATCAAACGACAGACAACCATAAATCTTACTGTCTCTCTCGGAGGTCTAAACCAGACTGCCTAGTTCCTTTACCTGCGCACCACCTCACCTCTTCTACCAATCAGAGGGTTCGATGGTCTGGACCAATCCCTGTGTCCCTACAATCTTGCCTTACACTCATCTCCTTACAGTTTGAGTTTTATAGGTCTGCCGTGTAACTCAAAAAAATGACCAGTCTCCCATGCTTTTTCTACAGCCTTTGACCCTCTCTGGCCTGAGTTGTTTCTAACTCTCACCTGTAACACTGTAAAAAGCCGATCTTACAATTCTGACAGACCAAAGGTAGACACTAAGTGCTGGAGTAACTCAATGAGTCCGGTAGCATTTTTTAGATTTATTTAGATTTAGATTTAGAGATACAGCGAGGAAACAGGCCCTTCGGCCCACCGGGTCCGCGCCGCCCAGCTATCCCCGCACATTAACACTATCCTACATACACTAGGGACAATTTGTTTTTACATTTACCCAGTCAATTAACCTACATACCTGTACGTCTTTGGAGTGTGGGAGGAAACCGAAGATCTCGGAGAAAACCCACGCAGGTCACGGGGAGAACGTACAAACTCCGTACAGACAGCACCCGTAGTCGGGATCGAACCTGAGTCTCCGGCGCTGCATTCGCAGTAAGGCAGCAACTCTACCGCTGCGCCACCGTGCCGAGCATCTCTGGAGAAAAAGGATGGGTGACGTTTCAGGTCGGGACCCTTTCTCTAGAGTTGTGGTCTGACCTGCTGAGTTACTCCAGCACTTTGTGCCTAGCACCTGCAGTTCTTTGATTCTACACTCTGACAGACCAAGTTCTGTTTGCAAAAACTTTTGACAACACTGTGCGACATTAAAATGGTGGCCATAAGTTGCTTGGCAGAAGTTGTTATCTCATCATTCAGCGAAGTTATTAAGACCACACCATATGCAGCATATCACATTTCTACTCTACCTGAACACGGAGAAACTAGTACTGACTTCTATCAGCGTGGTTTTAAGTCCTCCTTACGCAAGTCAGTCACACTGTCTGCAGGGATGCTGCTGTTATCTGAGAAATTCCCTGCCTATCAGTCAAGTGCATTGATGCTGTCTTGGGTGATTTATGTTTCAGTTATATGAGAGCTTCTTTTCTATTAACAATTCAGTTGAAAGAAGTATGAATGCACCCTCAATAGCCAAGGGGCATGAATAAGGTTGAAAGCCCCATTCCAATTTATAACTCTTGCAATGCAATCTTATTGCTGTTTTATTTTCTATTTAATCTTTCCACCTACCTCTTCCTCACTGTGTATTGGTACCATGTTGAGACTTATTTGACCCAAATGAGTCCCACCAGCGAGGCTGAGAAACGATTCCAACAAAGGCCGGTGGATGTGTGGAACAAGCTGCCAGGTGAGGTAATTGAGGCAGGGACTATCCCAACATTTAAGAAGCAATTAGACAGATACATGGATAGGACAGGTTTACATAGAAACATAGAAAATAGGCGCAGGAGGATGCCATTCGGCCCTTCGAGCCAGCACCGCTATTCATTGTGATCATGGCTGATCATTCACAATCAGTAACCTTTGCCCAACTTCTCCCCATATCCCTTGATTCCACTAGCCCCCAGAGGTCTATCAAACTCTCTCTTAAATTCATCCAGTGATTTGGCCTCCACTGCCCTCTGTGCCAGAGAATTCCACAGAGTTTGGTGGGATATGGACCAAATGCTGGCGGGTGGGACTTGTGTAGATGGGACTTGTTGGCAGGTGTGGGCAGGTTGGGCTGAAGGGCCTCTTTCCACACTGTATCACTCTATGACTTTATGACTCTACAGGTTATCACTGCACGACCCACTCTTAGTTTCACCTGACCATAGTATGTCCTTCTAGCAATCATTTGCAAAATTAGTTGAGTGCAGAAAATCTGGTTACTTTCCCTCTGCTTTGACCAGAGGCTACTGACATCCCTTGGTTTGAATTAGCTAATTTCACAGCAACTGTGAATTGAATCAGGCAGAACCTTTCTGACCTCAGCGGCTCATGTTAAATGAGGTTTGCAGTGAAGTGGGAGTAATTACACGAACGGGCATGTACATAAAACATAGAAATGTCACCAACAGGTCGAGAAAATAGTGTAGAAAGACTGTCGCCCCTGCATTCCATCTCTCCCCCAATCCCCCACCTTAGTCATCCTACCGATTCCACTGTTCACATCCCTGTATCCCTCTCGTTCTCAGCTCTTCCCCAGCCAACAATGGGCCATTGTGGGCTCCACCTTTCCTTGGTCATCGGTTGCCGGTCCAGATTTGTTCTTGCCTTTTCCTTCCTCCTGTCCCCACCCCCCCCCCCTCCCCCCCAACCCCACTCTACTTTCAGTCTGAAGAAGGGTTCCGCCTCGAAACGTCACCCATTCCTTTTCTCCAGAGATGCTGTCTGACCCGCTGAGTTACTCCAGCACTTTGTGTCTACCTTCAATCTAAAAGGTCTGTTTGTTTTAGCTCAGATTGGACCTGCTGGGCGCGTCACACAGTCCTGCTGCTTGCAACGAGTGACACAGACAAAGAAGAAGAATCACCTCCATTTACCCATTTGACCTTGACCACTTTAAAACAAATAACACATAGAACATAGAACAGTCTAGTGCAAGAACTAGTGCTAGGGCGGCACGGTGTTGCAGCGGTAGAGTTGCTGCCTTACAGCGAATGCAGCGCCGGAGACTCGGGTTCGATACTGACTACGGGCGCCGTCTGCACGGAGTTTGTACGTTCTCCCCGTGACCTGCGTGGGTTTTCTCCGAGATCTTCGGTTACCTCCCACACTCCAAAGACGTACAGGTATGTAGGTTAATTGACTGGGTAAATGTAAAAAATTGTCCCTAGTGTATGTAGGGTAGTGTTAATGTGCGGGGATCGCTGGGCGGCGCGGACTCGGTGGGCCGAAGGGCCTGTTTCCGCGCTGTATCTCTAAATCAAAAAAATCAACAGATCCTTCGGCCCACAATGTCTATGTCAAACATGATGCCAACGCCATCTTTGTATCTACCTGCGCATGATCCATATTCCTCCATATACCTCTCCAAAGGTCTCTTAAATGCCAAAACATATCTGCCACAACCACCAATCTTGCAGGGCATCCGAGACACTCATCACCCTCTGTAAGGAAGTTTAATTTAAAAAATATTAAAAAGTTGCCCTGCACATCTCATTTAAACTTTGCCTCTCTGGTATATGTTTTTTTTGCCATTGTGGGAGAAGTTTCTGATTGTCCTCCCCAGACATCCCTCTCATAATTTTACAAGGGCGGCACGGTGGCGCAGCGGTAGAGTTGCTGCCTTACAGCGAATGCAGCGCCGGAGACTCAGGTTCGATCCTGACTACGGGCGCCGTACGTACAAAGTTTGTACGTTCTCCCCGTGACCTGCGTGGGTTTTCTCCGAGATCTTCGGTTTCCTCCCACACTCCAAAGACGTGCAGGTATGTAGGTTAATTGACTGGGTAATATGTAAAAAAAAAAGAAAATTGTCCCTAGTGTGTGTAGGATAGTGTTAATGTGCAGGGATTGTTGGGCGGCGCGGACCCGGTGGGCCGAAGGGCCTGTTTCCACGCTGTATCTCTAAAAATAAAATAAAAATCTACACACTTCTTTCAGGTCTCCCTGCACCATCCGGCATTCAAAACACAATCCAAGTCTATACAGCCTCTGCCTGTGGCTAATATCCCCTAATCAAGGCATCATTCTGGTAAACACAAAATGTTGGAGTAACTCAGCGGGTCAGGCAGCATCTCGGGAGAGAAGGAAATGGGTGACGTTTCGGGTTGAGACCCTTCTTCAGACTGATGTCGGGGGGGCGGGACTGGTCCCTGCGGAACTCCACTGGTCACAAACCTCCGGCCTGAAAATTGGCCCGAAACCACAACCCTCTGTTTTCTCTCAATAAGCCAGTTCTGAATCCAATATATCCTTTATTCTTTCCATTTCTCCTGCCACCTTCCCTGCCATTTAAAATTATAATCTGTATCTCATCTTGGCAATTCTATCGGCGTGTCTTTGACCTGAAACGTTAATAGGTTTCCTTCCCACAGATGCTGCCTGACCTGCTGAGTGTTTCCAACATTTTTTTTAACTTTCAGAGTCACAGCATCTGTAGGTTTTTGTTGTAATATTCAAAGTAAAATGCTGTTGGAATACTTGATTTTATGATTCAAAAAGCAGAAAATCAGCAGACAAAAGTAAGGGTACTGGTCTAGAAAAGTTGAGTAAGACGTGCTTGGAGTACTGTGAATAGTTCTATGCATTACATCTTAGGCTGTTATTAAAGGGATGGTGGGTGTATGGAATGAACTGAGGGAGGTATTAAAACAGCATTTGCACAAGATCTGGACAGGTACATGGATAGGAAAGAATTGGAGGGATATGGGCCAAATGTAGGTAGATGGGTTTAGCTCAGATGGAGCATATTGGTTTCCACTCATGGAGAACCCAGGAGTTAAAGTAAAAGTCTAAATATCAGAAGTCCTTTAAGGAGGGAAATTATATACTAAGTTTGACACTTAAAAGTTGATAGAAGTTTAAAGTCTCTCTGTAAATGGCAATTAATGCTAGGTCAATTGTTAATTTTAAACCTGAGATTGATAAAGCATTCTGTAGCCAAAGGGACATAGCAAAATGGCAGCGTATCAGATTAGATCAGTCATTACTCAATAGTGAAACAGGCTCTTGGGGCTAAATGAGCTCCATATGTTACACAGCCTGCAGATTTGGTATCCATAAATAGTGGAAATAAGTATAAAGCAGAATGGGCCTAGCTGTGTGAATGCTAATAGGTTTCTGCACCAGAGTGAGATACCTGAAATAAATTATCTCTTGTCCTCATCAGACCAGTTTGATCTGTAACTGCAGAATAGCTAACCTTTCAGATTTTAAAATGTGAATTGTTCTGTCTTAATATTTTCCCTGCAAACGTGTGCTTTTTGTGCGATTACAAGCACATATACTGTTCTGTGCTTATCTTACACAGATACATAGAGTTCCATACACATTCTAATTGCATACACAAAGCCCCTTGCCACGTTCAGAGCACAAAGATAGAGCCTGTGTTAAGCATGCGTGCTAAGCTTCCATTCCAACATTAAGGGCACATGTATCCATTGAGCCAAGTCTCAATGCATGTGTTAATCCGAGAGAGAGGCCATAATTCAGCAGACTCGACGGGCCGAATAGCTTAATCCCGCTCCTAGGTCCTATGTACACTGGAATTTAGAAGGATGAGAGGGGATCTTATCGAAACATATAAGATTATTAAGGGGTTGGACACGTGTTAGAGGCAGGAAACATGTTCCCTATGTTTGGGGAGTCCAGAACCAGGGGCCACAGTTTAAGAATAAGGGGTAGGCCATTTAGAACGGAGGTGAGGAAAACCTTTTTCAGTCAGAGAGTTGTAAATCTGTGGAATTCTCTGCCTCAGAAGGCAGTGGAGGCCAATTCTCTGAATGCATTAAAGAGAGAGCTAGATAGAGCTCTTAAGGATAGCGGAGTCAGGGGGTATGGGGAGAAGGCAGGTACAGGGTACTGATTGAGAATGATCAGCCATGATCACATTGAATGGTGGTGCTGGCTCGAAGAGCCAAATGGCCTACTCCTGCAGCTATTGTCTATTGTCTACTGTCTATTGTCTTGCGGTCAAATGGGTAGATAGAAATAAAACAAATGTGCAGATATTACCAAATCTGTTTTTTTGGCAAGGGAGGGTCATTTCAGGGAGATTGTGAGCAAAAGATCAGGCCTTAGCAAAACCAGCCAAATGCAACAACAGTTTGGGATGCTTGTGTTCTCGCTGTGAATTCACTCGTCTGCTGAAAGTCCTTGGCAATCAGATGCCTGAAGTGTTTGGAACTGGCGATCTTCAGATCTAGTTACTGGACCTTTAGAGGAAATGACTTGCGGAAATGGACAATGATCTGCGTTGTCTTTGACCAGCAGAAGAATAAAAGACCTAACAAATGATTGATTTAGGGGTGAAGATTTTCCAAGAGGGAGAAGCGCAGTATATTTGCTTTCAAGATGAAGTGTCTGTAATAAATTCTAATTAACTTTATCCTTCTGTTTTTAATCTATTTCTTCGCCCGGTCTTGTTTTATTTTGTTTTAATATTGTAAATGCTGAAAAACCACGTTAAGAGAGATGTCTTAAAAGAGGCACTCAGATGGGGGGGGTTGCAGATTAATAAGGTCCCCAAGGTTATCACGTTATTTGCTGAGTGTGCATCTGAGGTAGAATATAGCCCCAATTCCCACAGAGCTTCGAAGCTCAGAATATTAACCCTTTATCTGCTAAACCCAACTGAATGTTATTGCTCTGTTGCCTATACAGTTTCTCTATACTACACACTTCAAAATCAAGTCAAGTTAAACAGAATAAATCCAAATAATCAGGAGAAAAGGAAAACCTATAAGCTGTCTGACCCACCAGGTTACTCCAGCTTTTCATGTCTATAAGAAAATAACTGCAGATGCTGGTACAAATCGATTTATTCACAAAATGCTGGAGTAACTCAGCAGGTCAGGCAGCATCTCGGGAGAGAAGGAATGGGTGACGTTTCGGGTCGAGACCCTTCTTCAGACTATCTTGCATGTCTATCTTTGGTTTAAACAAACATCTGAAGAAGGGTCTCGACCCAAAATGTCACCCATTCCTTCTTTCCAGAGACGCTGCCTGTCCCGCTGAGTTACTCCAGCATTTTGTGTCTATCTGCAGTTCTTTCCTACATAACCAATATATTTACTCATTGTGGACTCTGTTGGAAACGCCAGCATTTATTGCCCATCCTTCACTGTCTCTGAACTGAATGGGTAATTAAAAATCAACCAAACCACTGGGTATTGAGTCACATCCCAGCTCATGTAAGAATGCAAATTCCCATCTACTGGTGGATATCGGTGAATTAGACTTGTTGCTAGGACAATCCAATCGTTTCATGATTATTGTTACTTGAGATGACCTTTTCTTTTTAATTCCAGATTTATGTAATTACTTGAATTATATTACCTAGCTGTCCTGGTGAGCTTTCAACTCATGTTTGGAATGGTTCAGAACTCAATCATCAGTCCCACCATACAACTTCTAGGCCACAGTGCCTATGCGAACCAATTTGTTCAATGTATATCGATACATATGACAACAATAAACCAATACTGAAAAGCCAGTACCAATGCTGTGCAATGAGATAATAGTGGCAGTAACCCCAAATTGGTATTATACATTATTTTTATTATTCTTGTGTCACTAAATAAATATTGTTATCAGTCTTGTATCCTCTCCACTTTGAATCACCTCCTCCATGGTTAAGATTCGCCAGTCCAATTGCTAAACCTGTGGACTTTAGTTCAATTTAGTTTAATTTAATTTAGAGATACAGCATGGAAACATGCCCTTCGGCCCACCGAGTCCGCACGTACCAGTGAGAGCTCTGCGGAGAGTAGTGCGTTCGGCTGAACGCACTATGGGAACTACACTCGCCCCCCTGCAGGACCTATACATCAGGAGGTGCAGATCCAGAGCCAGCAACATTATGGGGGACCCCTACCACCCCATCAACAGACTGTTCCAGCTGCTACGGTCAGGCAAACGCCTCCGCTGTCACGCTGTGAAAACAGAGAGGATGAGACGGAGTTTTTTCCCACAGGCCATCAGGACTGTTACCTTTCATATCACCAGGGACTAATTTAATTTACTGTATTAATTTATTTTTTGTGTTAACATTTTTTTTTTCCTATTCTGTTTTGTAGTTTTAACACAATCCGCAGGCGTTGCCACTTTCATTTCACTGCATATCTTGTATATGTATGTGACAAATAAACTTGACTTGACTTGACTTCCATGCACATTAACACTGCCCTACACACACTGGGGACAATTTTTCACTGGGCAGCGATGAAACCGAGGTGGCGCAGCGGTAGAGTTGCTGCCTTACAATGTTTGCAGAGCCGGAGACCTGGGTTCGATCCCGACTACAGATGCTGTCTGTACGGAGTTTGCATGTTCTCCCCGTGCCCGCGTGGGTTTTCTCCGAGATCTCCGGTTTCCTCCCACACTCCAAAGACATACAGGTATGTAGGTAAATTGGCTTGGTGTATGTGTAAATTGTCCCTAGTGTGTATAGGATAGTGTTAATGCGCGGGGTTCGCTGGCCGGCACGGACCCCATGGGCCGAAGGGCCTGTTTCCGCACTGTATCTCTAAACTAACTAAACTAAAGAGAAGATATCGGAGAAAAACCACGCAGGCCATGGGAAGAACATACAAATTCCCTACAGACAAGCGCTCGTAGTCAAGATCGAACCTGGATCTCTGGCGCTGTAAGGTAGTAGCACTACTGCTATGCCACCGTGCCGCCTTTAACCAAGTAAACCCAAGTTGTCACCTTGCAGCAAACTGGATTCTGATGAGACCTTAATTCTCTCATTCCCAAGATTACAAGTTTGCAAGTTCTTAAATGGTGGCATTTAAGAAGCTTTTAGATCGGCACTTGGGTGTACAAGAAATGGAAGGATATGGTTTCTTTTCAAGTTGAAGAAATTAGTTTTGTCTTGACATCAGGTTTGGCATAAGCATTGTCATCAAAGGCCTGTTCTTTGTTCTCTGCGAGTTATCGATTAAACGACCTGAACAAATTGGATTATTGGTATCTTTCATGTATCCATATCTTCCTCTCCGAAACCAAAACATAGTTGAAGCCAAAACATAGTTCCACACCAATATAGATAGACACAAAATGCTGGAGTAACTCAAAGGGACAGACAGCATCTCTGGATAGAAGGAATGGGTGATGTTTTCGGGTCGTGACCCTTCTTCAGACTGAGAGTCAGGGGATTGGGAGACACAGAGATAAGGAAGTGTAAGTTGTGAAAACGAAAACATCAAAAGAGATGTAGCTCAAGGAGAAGGCAATATTACAGTATGTGATTCTTAATGGAATGGAATCAGATATTCAGAAATATGATTGCAAACATGTCCTTCCCTCATCATTTGACAGCTTTGCACATTTCATTGCTTATTTGCCCAATATACAATTTAGTTTTTGCACACTATGTTCCAATTGTCTGTTGAAAATCGTTTGCTTTTTCTAAATTGTATTATTCCAAACAAAAAAGTGAATGAATATCATATCATATCATATCATATATCTACAGCCTGAAACAGGCCTTTTCGGCCCTCCAAGTCCGTGCCGCCCAGTGATCCCCGCACATTAACACTATCCTACACCCACTAGGGACAATTTTTACATTTACCCAGCCAATTAACCTACATACCTGTACGTCTTTGGAGTGTGGGAGGAAACCGAAGATCTCGGAGAAAACCCACGCAGGTCACGGGGAGAACGTACAAACTCCTTACAGTGCAGCACCCGTAGTCAGGATCGAACCTGCGTCTCCGGCGCTGCATTCGCTGTAAAGCAGCAACTCTACCGCTGCGCTACCGTGCCGCCCTAAATACAAAAATATGTTGCTAAATCATGACAGTCTGAGACATACTGAACTGGCAGAGCATTCTCAATAGACTGCACCATGTTCCCTGTATTCGGATGAGATTAAAAGCCAGCCGAGTGTCCAGACAAGTGCCAAAATACTGATCCCAACCTACAGAGCAGTGAGGGAGGACAGAGAAATCTGGGCTCTCTCAGCCTAAAGATGACTTCAAGAGGAACACAGAGCATGCACAAGTTCGCAAGATCACAAGTTATAGGAATAGAATTAGGCCATTCGGCCCATCGAGTACACTCCGCCATTCAATCATGTCTGATCTCTGCCTCCTAATCTCATTTTCCTGCCTTCTCCCCATAACCCTTGACACCCCTTCTAATCAAGAATTTGTCCAGCTCTGCCTTAAAAAGATCCATTGACTTGGCCTCCACAGCCCTCTGTGGCAATGAGTTCCACAAATTAACTACCCTCTGAGTAAAGAAGTTCCTCCTCATTTCCTTTCTAAAAGAGCGCCCTTTAATTATAAACTTATGGTCCTAGACTCTCCCACCAGTGAAAACATCCTTTCCACATCTATTTATGCCCTTCACTCTTCTGTAAGTTTCAATGAGGTCCCTCCTCAACCTTCTAAACTCCAACGAGTAGAGGCCCAGTGATGTCAAGTGCTCAGCATATGCTAACCTTCCCATTCCTGCAATCATTCTTGTAAACCCCCTCTGGACCCTCTGCAGAGCCTCTTCAGAGAGAACACCAACAACTTCCATTGAAATAGCCTCTCTGGCGGAATATATATCCCAATGAGGTTTGGATCATCTCATGTTTATGGACGGCAGGTTGAAGGACACCAACTGGGAATGTTGGTACTAAATCTGGAGGTAGCAGTGACTTAGATAAAGATATCAGTAGGAGGGAAACTGGCGCAAAGGTGGAAATAGGCAATGTTACGGACATGAGATTGAAAACCCAACAGGATCAAATATAGAAAAGGACTGAGGCAAATTAAGCGGGTCAGGCAGCAACTCTGGAGAACATTGATAGGTGACATTTCGGGTCAGGACTCTTCATTTATTACTGAATTTCTGACAGTATGAAGAAGGTCTCCGGCCCGGAACGTCACCTATCCATGTTTTCCAGAGATGCCGCCTGAGTCACTGACTTTCTCCAGCACTTTTGTGTCCTTTTGGGTCAACCAGCATCTGCAGTTCCTTGTTTCTACGTTCCAGGATCAAATATGGCACAGAGATTGCAGATAATAGACAATAGACAATAGACAATAGGTGCAGGAGGAGGCCATTCGGCCCTTCAAGCCAGCACCGCCATTCAATGAGATCATGGCTGATCATTCTCAATCAGTACCCCATTCCTGCCTTCTCCCCATACCCCCTGACTCCGCTATCCTTAAGAGCTCTATCCAGCTCTCTCTTGAATGCATTCAGAGAATTGGCCTCCACTGCCTTCTGAGGCAGAGAATTCCACAGATTCACAACTCTCTGACTGAAAAAGTTTTTCCTCATCTCAGTTCTAAATGGCCTACCCCTTTTTCTTAAACTGTGGCCCCTTGTTCTGGACTCCCCCAACATTGGGAACATGTTTCCTGCCTCTAACGTGTCCAACCCCTTAATAATCTTATACGTTTCGATAAGATCTCCTCTCATCCTTCTAAATTCCAGTGTATACAAACCTAGTCGCTCCAGTCTTTCAACATATGATAGTCCCGCCATTCCGGGAATTAACCTAGTAAACCTACGCTGCACGTTAATGCAGTTCAATTTTAGATAGTCGTCAGGGAGAAGGATGAAGTTGATGACTTGAGAACAGATCTGGCACAGGGACCAAAGATTTGGTCTTTCTCGTATTTATTGCAAGGAAGTTTTGCTCACATATTACTTAATTTTTGACCAACAATCTGACAACTCAGCGAGAATGGAAGGATCGCGGATGCTGATAATCTAAATTTGAGTCTCATTGGCGCGTCTTGGACAACTGATTCCATGTTTTCAGAAAATGTTCGTGAGATGTAGGAAGTTGATAGGACATGGCAAGTGATCATGTGTTGATCCATGAACAATAGAAACATAGAAACATAGAAAATGGGTGCAGGAGTAGGCCATTCGGCCCTTCGAGCCTGCACCGCCATTCAATATGATCATGGCTGATCATCCAGCTCAGTAGCCTGTACCTGCCTTCTCTCCATACCCCCTGATCCCTTTAGCAAAAAGGGCCACATCTAACTCCCTCTTAAATATAGCCAATGAACTGGCCTCAACTACCTTCTGTGGCAGAGAATTCCACAGACTCACCACTCTCTGTGTGAAGAAATGTTTTCTCATCTCGGTCCTAAAAGACTTCCCCCCTTATCCTTTAGCAGTGACCCCTGGTTCTGGACTCCCCCAACATCGGGAACAATCTTCCCGCATCTAGCCTCTCCAACCCCTTAAGAATTTTATATGTTTCTATAAGATCCCCCCTCAGTCTTCTAAATTCCAGCGAGTGCAAGCCCAGTCTATCCAGTCTTTCTTCATATGAAAGTCCCGCCATCCCAGGGATCAATCTGGTGAACCTTCTCTGCACTCCCTCTAAGGCAAGAACGTCTTTCCTCAGGTTAGGAGACCAAAACTGCACACAATACTCCAGGTGCGGTCTCACCAAGGCCCTGTACAACTAATAAAATAGCAAAACAGGACAGCAAATTTTACAGAGGAATAGATTTCTCTCATTGTAGGGCCAGAGGGTTAAACTAATTGACCACGGGATCAGGGCACATCGGGATGAGTGGTAACACTGGGAAACACGTCGGAAAATAACTGCAGATGCTGGTACAAATCGAAGGTATCACAAAATGCTGGAGTAACTCAGCGGGTCAGGCAGCATCTCTGGAGAGAAGGGATGGGTGACGATTCAGGTCGAGACCCTTCATCAGTCTGAAGAAGGGTCTCGACCCGAAACGTCACCCATTCCTTCTCTCCAGAGATGCTGCCTGACCCGCTGAGTTACTCCAGCATTTTGTGATACACAGGGAAACACCATCATCCCATGAATGAGAAAACGCAGGTGTTGAAACGTGTGAAAGGAAGTACTCCTAATGCTTGCCAACTTAAGAAATGTGCGGGCAAAGTATATGAGGACTAGATGTTCATTTTGCAACTGCCTGCTGCTTTTGAAAAAGAATGGATTCCTTTCTTTAGATTTAATAGTATTCAATAGATTGGTCATTGCTGATAGACAATAGACAATAGACAATAGGTGCAGGAGTAAGCCATTCGGCCCTTCAAGCCAGCACCGCCATTCAATGTGATCATGGCTGATCATTCTCAATCAGTACCCCGTTCCTGCCTTCTCCCCATACCCACTGACTCCGCTATCCTTAAGAGCTCTATCTAGCTCTCTCTTGAATGCATTCAGAGAATTGGCCTCCACTGCCTTCTGAGGCAGAGAATTCCACAGATTTACAACTCTCTGACTGAAAAAGGTTTTCCTCATCTCCGTTCTAAATGGCCTACCCCTTATTCTTAAACAGTGGCCCCTGGTTCTGGACTCCCCAAACATTGGGAACATGTTTCCTACCTCTAACGTGTCCAACCCCTTGATAGTCAAATTTTAAAAGGTTTGGCAAATAAAAGAATGGTTTGAGAATATGAGAATCTGTGATAAGACGAGAATATATTTGCCATTCCCAGTTGCCAATGAGTAAATGACTACATTTACCAATGATTAAATGGCTCCCACAACTCCAAAAGTAGGAAAACCTTCGAATGTTAACACAATGAGTCAGGATTTTGGTTTTGTGATTTGCAATGATTTTGCATTGTGTTGTTATGCATTTGTTGCTCTTGACTTTCTAGACATTATGGAGTCCAGAGCTGCAGTATAAACAGCACAGAAATAGGCCAAAGATAGACACAACATGTTGGAGTAACTGAGCGATCAGGCAGCATCTCTGGAGAAGATCGATAGAGTGGGGAAAGGTCATCATCTCCAGAGATGCCGCCTGACCTGCTGAGTTACTCCAGCATTTTGTGTCTATCTTTTGTATAAACCAGTACCTGCAGTTATTACACAAGCAGGTCATTTGGCCCAGTGAGTCTGTGCCACCTATCAACCATCTATTCACACTGATCCTACACTGCTTTCCCTTTTATTCTCCACGTGTTCCAATCAACTCCCGTGGGATTTCATCACTCGTGAACGCACACCAGGGGCAACTTGCAGTGTTCAAATAATCTACCAACCCACGCGTCTTTAGGATGTGGGAGGCTGGAGCCGGCGATGACGATGGGCGTGACGAGCGAGGGTGGGAGGAGAGGAGAGGGAACCATGGTCTGGCCTACCTCGAGGCCGGCTGCGGGAGGCGCCCCCCGGGAATAGCGATGGACGGGCGAGGTGATGGGCGTCGGTTTGCAGGTCGACCCACACGTCCAAGCGCAGGCGACGGCTGGATGCCTGCAACAGCCTGGGGCTCGCCTGGAATGGACACCGCTCACACTACCGAGAGAGTGGAGTGGACTCTGAAAATGGTGCCAAGACATGTTGCCTCTTGCACATGGTATCTGTAGCAGCCAGTTTCTCGTCTATATCAATTAGCTCCCTAGCTGCCACTTGCATAGACCGGGTCAGCGATAAGCGTAATGACTCAAGCAAATAATAACAGAGATCTGTTAACTGCAAAATGGCTCCTACAGTATCAGTCGACTATTTCTCAACAATTTGCTAATCGGGGATGTGCTTATAGAAACATAGAAACATAGAAAATAGGTGCAGGAGTAGGCCATTCGGCCCTTCGAGCCTGCACCGCCATTCAATATGATCATGGCTGATCATCCAGCTCAGTAACCTGTACCTGCCTTCTCTCCATACCCCCTGATCCCTTTAGCCACAAGGGCCACATCTAACTCCCTCTTAAATATAGCCAATGAACTGGCCTCAACTACCTTCTGTGGCAGAGAATTCCACAGACTCACCACTCTCTGTGTGAAGAAATGTTTTCTCATCTTGGTCCTAAAAGACTTCCCCCTTATCCTTACGCTGTGACCCCTGGTTCTGGACTTCCCCAACATCGGGAACAATCTTCCCGCATCTAGCCTCTCCAACCCCTTAAGAATTTTATATGTTTCAATAAGATCCCCCCTCAGTCTTCTAAATTCCAGCGAGTATAAGCCTAGTCTATCCAGTCTTTCTTCATATGAAAGTCCTGCCATCCCAGGGCTTAGATGTGGGAATACTCCACTGAAGATAGACACAAGATACTGGAGTATCTCAGCGGGACAGGCAGCGTCTCTGGGTAGAAGGAATGGGTGACGTTTCGGATCAAGACCCTTCTTCAGAATGAGAGTCAGGGGAGAGGGAGACACAGAGATAAGTAAGGAAAATGTAGAATAGATCATTGTTAGCTAAGAGAAGGTGACAACAAAGCAAACAGAGATAAAAATGTGTCAGGGACAGTCCGATTGGTCGGAGAACTGGGAAGGGGGAGGGGTGGAGAGAGAGGGAAAGCACGGGTTACTTGAAGTTAGAGAAGTCAATGTTCATACCGCTGGGGTGTAAGCTGCCTAAGCGAAATATGAGGTGCTGTTCCTCTAATTTGCGCTGGGCCTCTCTCTGACAATGGAGGAGGCCCATGACAGAAATGTTGGTGTGGGAATAGGAGGGGGAGTTCAGTATTGTTTCCTGTGAACTTTCCATGAACAAAAACACATTCCAGATGACAGTATTATGTACTTACACTAAATTTGTGCCGATCATCTCTGTGGACTCAATGTGATTTTCATGATTTCATATAATATGAACATTAGTAGCGTAGCGCTGAGCAATAAAGGTATTGCTGGAGTAACTCAGCGGGACAGGCAGCATCTCTGGATAGAAGAAATAGGTGATGTTTCGGGTCGAGACCTTTCTTCAGAGAGAATACTCTACTGGACTGTTTGTCAGAAAAGAATTTCACCGAGTGTTTGCATTTCGCACATGACAATAGAAGCAAGAATGATTATTGAATGTGGACTACCCAGGCAAAACGCACTTGGGCACATGGTGAACGTGAAAGCCACACAGAGACAGCAGTGGAGGTCAGGATCAAATCCAAGTTGCTGCTTATTGTCAGGAGTCTTTACAGATCGTAAAAGCAAATAGTGGTACAGTCTACTCTTGGGTTGAAAACTTCCACACTCCCAATTACGGGACAAGGTGACGCCACTGTCCCGCGCCCAACGTGACCTCACCCAGCCCAGGCGGCCGCCATTGGTGGAGCGGGAGCACGTGGCCGCTGGCTGGGTGAGGTCACGTGGGGCGCGGGGCTGTGACGTCACCCTTTGTCCCTTATTTGGGAGTGAGGATGTTGGCAACCCGACTAATACGTGACAAGGGCGGTCCCGCACGGGACAAACTAATTTAGCCCAAAATACGGGATATCCCGGTTAATGCGGGATAGTTGGCAACCATAGTCTATTCCTAAAATGAGCAAGGAGTAGATTTATGAAATGGTGGCCAGGTCGCTGATCAAGCAGAGGGCTATTTTTTTTAATGTATTCTGCATTGATATAATTTGATGCTGCTTTTTCCTGAGCTATGGGTTGTACGCAACTGTTTGTTTACTCGGAATGCTTTATTACGTTAGTTTGAATCCCAGCATCAAGAAACGTTCGAAGTACATTTTTTAAATAATATTTCCTGTGGTGGAACATTACTGCGAATATTTTTTGTTTCTGCTACTTGAATAAACAGCATCAAGGTGCATTTTGTGGGGAGGCAAAAATTAATTGTTCCCGCTTGTAAAATAGAGAGCAAGCAAAGAGGGCTTTGGTTTGAGAAACAGCCCCCTGCCTCGCACATCATTATGCCCATGTCTGTTTGTAGGATGTAATTAAGGCTTTTGCAGAAATATTGGGTGAATTTACGATAATGAAACCTTCTGACTGGGAGTCTTCGTGGGTCATTCGTAAGTTAATTAAAAACTTCCATCCCTGTTTCCCCGCGCCTCGTGAATATTTCCCAATATGTATTTTTTTCCCTTTTGCTCTTTCAAACTAATATTGATTTGTTGCCTGCTTTTCCCTGAGATTCTGACTCACGCGCAGGCAAATTAAATGCCACAGCATTTATTAGTTAAAGCCTGGCAAGGTGCAAATGAAAGAAATATAATTTGCTCATCTCTGCGGCTGTCTCTGCTCAGTATCGCCGGCTGGAAGCAACGGGACCTGGGACGATCACAGCCAAAAATACATACAGGAGTCTGTCATCCATTTTTGATGCATTACATATCAGGGTTCCAACTTGTGGCACGGGTCCCATGGCGATCATCGGCACATCCTCTCTAAGAGAGATATATTCTTTACATATTCGTGCAGGGCACAGCGGGAGCTTCTGTCTTCACGTTAGCTGATCAAGAAATTCTCAGGAGTGATAACTTTGGACTCACAACCTTCTCACCTGAAGTGCTGGAGTAACACGACCAGTCAGACAGTATCTCTGTAGAACACGTAAGGGTGATGTTTTGGGCCACGACCTTGTTTCAGACCCAAAATGTCACCTGTCCACATTCTCTAGAGATGGCCTGCTAAGTTACTCCAGGACTTTGTGTCTTTTTTTTTTGGTAAACCAGCACCTGCAGTTCCTTGTGCCTCAACTTTGTTACTCAGTGGGGTGAGCTCTTTACACATTCATTAAAGTGACTTGACATTTGGGCTCATACACAGGTTTTTTTTTCTTTTGAATGAAGTTGATGAGCAAATAGTGCAACCACATTGCATTGCCCAGGACTTTACTTTAGGGTCTAGCTAAACAGCCGAGCATTCTTGAGAGACTGTGTGGTAGAGAACATAGGGACTAGTTGCTCGGTTTGGCAACTCTCATGTCCAGGATCCAAGGAGATTACAGAGTGTAGTAGACATTACAGGTACTGACCTCCCCATCATCAAATGGATCAAACGTCATAATGGGGTCAGGAGGGAGAGATAGATCAGCCATGATTGAATGGCAGAGTGGACCATTAGGCCATTCGGCACATCAAGTCTACTCTGCCATTCAATCATGGCTGATCTATCTCTCCCTCCTAACCCCATTCTCCTGCCTTCTCCCCATAACCTCTGACACCCGTACTAATCAGGAATCTATCTATCTCTGCCTTAAAAATATCCACTGACTTAGCCACAGCCTTCTGTGGCCTAGAATCCCACAGATTCACCACCCTCTGACTAAAGAAATTTCTCCTCATCTTCCTGGAAGAACATCCTTTCATTCTGAGGCTATGACCTCTAGTCCTAGACTCTCCCATTAGTGGAAATATCCTCTCCACATCCACTCTGTCCAAGCCTTTCACTATTCTATATGTTTCAATGAGGTTCCCCCTCATTCTTCTAAACACCAGCAAGTACAGACCACTGCCTCAAAATGGCAGCTAATTTCATCAAACACCCATACCACCCTGCCCATTCTCTCATTTCACTCCTACCATCAGGAAGGTATGGGAAACTGAGCACTGTGACCACCAGGTTCAATAATAGCTTCTTCCCAATGTCTAACTCTCAAACACTACGCAACACTAAACACAACACAACACAGTGGATATTTTTAGGACAGAGATAGATAGATTCTTGACTAGTACAGGTGTCAGAGGTTATGGGGAGAAGGCAGGAGAATGGGGTTTGGAGGGAGAGATAGATCAGCCATCATTGAATGGCGGAGTAGACTTGATGGGCCGAATGGCCTAATTCTACTCCTATTCCTTATGACCTTGTGACTAACCTTGAATATGAACTTCTACGGACTATCTTAGGTTGCAATAGACAATAGACAATAGACAATAGACAATAGACAATAGACAATAGGTGCAGGAGTAGGCCATTCAGCCCTTCGAGCCAGCACCGCCATTCAATGCGATCATGGCTGATCACTCTCAATCAGTACCCCGTTCCTGCCTTCTCCCCATACCCCCTCACCCCGCTATCCTTAAGAGCTCTATCCAGCTCTCTCTTGAAAGCATCCAACGAACTGGCCTCCACTGCCTTCTGAGGCAGAGAATTCCACACCTTCACCACTCTCTGACTGAAAAAGTTCTTCCTCATCTCCGTTCTAAATAGCTTACCCCTTATTCTTAAACTGTGGCCCCTTGTTCTGGACTCCCCCAACATTGGGAACATGTTTCCTGCCTCTAATGTGTCCAATCCCCTAATTATCTTATATGTTTCAATAAGATCCCCCCTCATCCTTCTAAAATTTATATTCCAGTGTATTAGGAATTTTATGTATTTTTGAACTTGTATTGTGGTTATTAGTACTTTATTGAATTTAGCTTATTATGCATCATCTAAGATTGTGTTTACATGCCTGGTGTGCTGGTTGCAAGTAAGAATGTCAGGAAATATAACAATTAAGCACTCTTGAGTCTTAAGGTCTTTTTC
>NC_135988.1:10470684-10515684 GCF_053455715.1 Rhinoraja longicauda
CAATCTTCCCGCATCTAGCCTCTCCAACCCCTTAAGAATTTTATATGTTTCTATAAGATCCCCCCTATAAGATGCAAGGGGTCAAATAGCCCGTCACTCTTCCCATTTTCTTGTTGCCATCTGTGTTTCTTTGTCTCTTCTTTCGTCAGGATTCCAGGGAGACTAAAGTGTCTGCATCAGGTGGTGAGTTCACAGGTCTAATTAAATCAAACTGTGTTCTTCCGGGCAAGTGTGGAGAAAGGGAAGAAAGCTTGCTTTAGTTTGTTAATATGATGCCAACTGAATCTCCCACATTCGGAATAGGTTAGAAACAGTAAAATCAGTGAAATTTGAGGCATGGGAATTGAAATGTGTGATGTTGTGAGTGGATAGACACAAAATGCTGGAGTGACTCAGCTGGACAGGCAACATCTCTGGATAGAAGGAATGGGTAACATTTCAGGTTGAGACCCTTCTGAAGGTCTGAAGAAGGGTCTCGACATGAAGCGTCACCCATTCCTTCTATCCAGAGATACTACCTATCTCACTGAGTTACTCCAGCATTTTGTGTCTATCTTTGGTGTAAACCAGCACCTGTAGATCCTACCCACACACGTTGTGAATAGATTTCAACTGAATCTTTGCAAAGGATCGCCTGTCATAGTCATAGAGTCAAAGAGTCATGCAGTGTGGAAAAAGAACCGTTCGGCCCAACATTCCCATGCCAGCCAACATGTCCCATCTACACTTGTCCCACCTGCCTGTGTTTGGCTCATATCCTTTAAACCTATCCTGTCCATGCACCTATCTAAATGTTTCTTAAACGTTGCAAAGTACCTGCCTCAACTATCTGCTCTGGCAGCTCGTTCCGTACACCCCACCACTCTGTGTGAAAAAGCTACCCCTCAGATTCCTATTAAATCTCCGCCTCCCCCACCCCCCACCCTGTAGTAAGACCTGAGGAAAGCATCTTAGAATTACCCTGGAATTCACAGTGGGTGGAGTCGCTCATCTTGATAGACCATAGATGACTTTTCATCTGAGTTGTTCACAGAAGCCCGGTTTGCTATAGAACTAAAGACATCTGGTCGATAGGTTAATGAGGGCCGGTAGAGGAAGAGAGTGAAAGGAATCTGGCAAAAGGACATGTCAAAGCTGTGAAATGCAGGTCAGGTCTGTCGGAAATGGCCACTGCCTCAGGCATCTACAATGGACATTCTGTAATACATGGACAGTACAGAGTTCCCTCTGCAGTCTACCTTCTTAATGAATCATCACACCAGTGAAAGGTCCCTGAGATATAGGTAATCTATCTCTTTCATATCAAGCACGAATGTAATAAAATACGACTTAGATGAGATTTAATCCCTGAATCTCTTCTGAGATGTGCCATTTCGACTGGAATAATGAACATGTGGGCTGGAAGTCCAACATCCTGCATATTCCTAGTGAGTGAATGTATCTTGAGGAGCAAGCCTCTTGTTAAATAGGTGTTGGCCGAGGGTAAAATCTTTCCATTGCGCGTCTTAAGTAAGGTGATTGGAAATAGTTTTCAAAGCCAGCTCAAGCAAGCCATCAAAATCGAATTGGAGCTGTTATTAAGTCAGCTTAATTTTTATGGGAAAAGTTTCCATGAAGTTAGTCCTGACATTTGTGAGATTCAGAGTTGAAAGTTGCAAGTGTTTCAATGAAATAAGAAGTCTAAGAAAGTTCCAAATTATTCCCATGATTTCAAACAGTTGCACCATGATGAATTTATTTTCATTGGCTTTAGATTTGAAGCATTACAACTAAGAATAAGTCACTGACCCAATGGGTCAATACCGATGTTTGAACTTCACATGAGAGGGGTATGGGCCAAACGCGGGCAGGTGGGACTAGTGGAGCCGGTGTGGGAAAGTTGAGCTGAAGGGCCTGTTTCCACGCTGTATGGCTCTGTGATTCTAAGCCTTCTACCACCTCTCATCATCTAACCACATTAATGTATCATTCATTTCTTTCCTCCATCATTTGTGTGTTAAATGCACCATTGCCATTTACCTCATATCCATCTCTAGGTTAAGGGTTGTTGATTCAACCTTTACCCGGTAAAGAAGTTTCTTCTGAATTCCTATCAAACATATTAATAATGGCCTTATACTTTTGGATCTTGTTTTATTTGTAGATGGATTTTTTTTCCCCAGGATCTATTTTATCAAACCCTTTTATAATCATAAAGAATCCTATCAGATTATACTTCCGTTTTTTCTATACAGCCACGACTTGTTCAATCTTTCCTCGTAAGCAAACCTGATGGATTTGATATGTAGGAAGGAACTGGTTTAAACCGAAGATGGACACAAAAAGCTGGAGTAACTCAGCGGGACAGGCAGCATCTCTGGAGAGAAGGAATGGGTGATGTTTCGGGTTGAGACCCTTCTTCGGGTTAGGGATAAGATATAGAGAGATCTAGACGATGATGCAGAGAGGTAAAGAACAATGAATGAAAGATATGCAAAAACGTAATGAAGGTAAAGGAAACAGGCCATTGTTAGCTGTTTGTTGGGGGAAAACGAGGATCTAGTGAGACTTGTGTGGGGGAGGGATAGAGAGAGAGGGAATGCCGGGGCTACTTGAAGTTAGAGAAATCAATATTCGTACCACTGTGTTGTAAGCTGCCCAAGCGAAATATGAGATGCTGTTCCTCCAATTTGCAATGGATCTGATCTTATCCTATAAATATTGTTCAGATTTTCTCTTGTGTTTCTTCATTTACATAATATGCAGACCAGAACCATTTGCATAACTCCAAGTATGACCTAAGCAAAGTTTAATGGTCCAGAAATTAGATCAAATAGTGCTGTATATTTCAGCGATTCAAATTTGAACATTTACTCATCACAAACTGATAATGATCATTTTCAATTTGTTTTGTGCGCTCAGGAAATTTAGCTTAATTGCCTTTAAACCTCTTACGACATCCTGAAGTCCTGAAGGGCCCTATATTAAAGCAAGTCTTTTCAAACTATCTGCATTCACTAGTCTTCCAAATGAGAACTGGGGTGCTGAAGAGTGGCAGTCAGTATTGACTCAGTCAATAAGCAAAGTGTGAAATGTTCATTAAGCAGAAAAGTATGGATTTTAATTTGATGACATACAAATGGAAGGATTGAAGTTATATGTGCATAGGACATGGTGCATAGGACATGGTGCATAGGACATGGTGCATAGGACATGGTGCATAGGACATGGTGCATAGGACATGGTGCATAGGACATGGTGCATAGGACATGGTGCATAGGACATGGTGCATAGGACATGGTGCATAGGACATGGTGCATAGGACATGGTGCATAGGACATGGTGCATAGGACATGGTGCATAGGACATGGTGCATAGGACATGGTGCATAGGACAGCACAGTGGCCCAGTGGTGGAGTTGCTGCCCAGTGCCAGAGACCCGGGTTCGATCCTGACTACAGGTGCTGTCCGTACGATTTTGTACCTTCTCCCTATGACTGCGTGGGTTTTCTCCGGGTGCTCCGATTTCTTCCCACTCTCCAAAGACTTGCAGGTTTGTAGGTTAATTGGCATTGGTAAGTTGTAAAATTGTCTGTAACGTGTAGGATAGTGCGAGTGTATGGTGCGATCGCTGGTTGGCATGGGTAGTGGGCCGAAGGGCCTATTTCCACGCTGTATCTCTAAAGCCTAAAGACATCACAGGCAGCACTTGAATTGATAAAAAAATGCTTTTATCAGGAAGGACACAATATTAAAGAAAATTATGAAGCCTTTTTGAACACTCTAATGCAGCGCCATAGAGTATTGGATTTCAAACTAAATGGAGGTTAAAAACGCTACCATTTTCAGCAGTATGGAATGATGAATTCAATGAAACAATGGCAATTATAGAGAAATATCAGAAATGTGCTAAAATTGTGGCAATGATAGAATGGTACATTCAAGAGTTGAGTGTTTGCTTGTCATATGTCCCAGACTGAACAATGAAATTCTTCTTGGAGCAGCACAACAGAATATGTAAACATAGTACACTGTAAACAATATAATAAACGAGAAAAAATGTTCTGTGTGAGTATATATATATATATATATATATATATGTATGTGTGTGTAGGTGTGTGCGTGTGTGTGCGCGTGTGTCTATATATATATATATATATATATATATATATACACACACATATATATATACACATAGAGGGATATTTATATACACGTACATTGGCATACATACACATACATACACATAAAAACAGACAAACAATAGTAGTGCAACAAGACAAAACTAATGCCCCCAGGTTTATGTAGTTCAGAGCTTATTTGGAGGTTGCAGTGTTTAATAGCCTGATGGCGGTCAGGAAGAAGCTGTTTCATAAGACCACTCCAGTAGTCAAGCTATCCTAAACAAGGGAGGAGACATTAGATGAAGATTAGTGAGTATCAAAGTTGTGCAGATAGGTGATTGCCAAAATAAAATTAGAAAATGCTTGAAATTCTCAGCTTTTTGGAGAGGAAATGAAGTAAATGCTTCAGGACACTGATCTTTCATCAGTTCAGTTGGAAGTCGTTGAACTGAAACATTAACTCTGCCTCTCTCGTCAAGATTAAATGAGGTTGGAACACAGAAGAAAAGAAACCTCTTTGCACAGGAGTTGACATGCTATGGAATTCATTTCTAGGCTTGGCTATCGAAGCAGAAATCATTGCACAGTTCAGCATTCATGATTCGACAGAAAGAGGGGGGGAAAAACAGGATATAAAGGCACGTGGTGGCAAAGTGGAAAATGTGACATGGAGATTTTTATTCGAAGATTCAGTGCCAACGTGAAGAGAAGTGGCAAGTGTCCTCTCAACAACATGGCATTTAAGAGACTTCTGGAGAAGCACATGGATATGCAGGGAATTGAGGGATATGAATCATATGCAGGCAGACAAGAGTTAGTCTTGGGATCATGTTCGGCACAGACATTGTTGGACAAAGGGCCTGTTCTTGTGCTGTACTCTTCTATGTTCTATGTTCTAAAGAACTTACATATTGTTAACAGAGTGGAACTAGTTCAATCAGCTTATCCTGATTGAGCTGGTTGAGTCCTGGGAAGAGGGGTTTGGGTGACGGTTCCAATTCTTTCTGGAATTTAGAACAATGCATACAAGCAGCACAATAAATGCTTCTGGTCACCACACACTGGGAAGGAGAGAGTGGCATTGAAGGGCATGCAATGTTGATTTACCAAGGATGATGCTTTAAATGTTTGAGAGGACCCACTTACGATAATGGAGCCAGCCATGCCAACACTCCACCCACCCTCTGGTGCATTCACTACCCTCGAAACCTTGTTCCTTCCCCCTCCTCATTACACTCTCCTCCCATATCCAGGTCCCCCTTTTCCCTTTGATTCCCTGCCTTCCCTCCCCCCCCCCCCCCCCCCGCTCCCACCTGTCCCTCCCCACCCCATATCCCTCCCTCCAGCCCTCATTTCACTCCAACTCTTCTTTCCTTATCTGACTCCCTTTTGTCTCCTATCCACCTCCACCTCCCCACCAGTCAATCGCACCACCCCTCTCCCCCCCCCCCCCCACACCTGTAACCACCTATCACTTGCCTGGATAGACGCAAAACGCTGGAGTAACTCAGCGGTTTAGGCAGCAACTCTGGCGAAAAGGAATAGGTGACATTTCGGGTGGAAACCCTTCTTCAGACTGCTGAAAAAAGGTTCCGACCCGAAACCACCTATTCCTTTTCTCCAGAGATGATGCCTAACCCGCTGAGTTACTCCAGCGTTTCGTGTCCATCTTCAGTATAAACCAGCATCTGGCGTTCCTTCCTATCACTTGCCACACCTCCACCTCTCTTTTACAACTTTCTCCCCCCCCCCCCGTTCCATCAATTTGAAGAAGGGATCTGACCCAAAGCGCAGTCTGCCTGTTCCCCTCCACAGATACTGCCTGACCCACTGAGTTCCTCCAGCACTTTGTTTAGTTGAGTTTAGCTTTGAGATACGGCACGGCCACAGGTCCTTCAGCCCACCTGCCGACCAGCGATCCCATACGCTAGCACTATCCAAAACAATGGGGACAATTTACAGTCTTTACCGAAGCCAATTAACCTACAAACCTGCACGTCTTTGGAGTGTGGGAGGAAGCTGGAGCATCCGGGGAAAACCCACACGGTCACGGGGAGAACGTACAAACTCTGTACAGCAGCACCCGTAGTCAAAATTGAACCCGGATCTCTACTGCTGTGCCACCGTGCCACCATTTATCATTCCAGATTCCAGCATCTGCAGTCTATTCTGTCTCCATGCAGCACAAGTGCCCACGCCGCCACTGAAGAAGTCTGAAGAAGGGTCTCGACCCGAAACGTCACCCATTCCTTCTCTCCCGAGATGCTGCCTGACCTGCTGAGTTACTCCAGCATTTTGTGAATAAACGCCGCCACTGTAAGTAAGCAGTACTGGCATGGTGACATGAGCAGAATGCCAAGTCGATGAACTCAATGTTTACAAAGTTTTTGTATTTGTGCATTTAATAAATGCAAATTAAAAGATATATTATGCAGCCTAACCACTTCCATTATTTTTTTTTCTCAACGTCTAACAAGACAAATGGAATCAGATGTATAAAATTAATGAAGAGCAATGAATTCATCAAACATAATAGGTGTTGTATAAGAGTCTAAACTCATAATCAGAAATAATCAGTGGTAACCTTTGATACAAAGTAAGATTTGCATTTATTTAAATGCCGTATTCCAACTTGTAGGAAAGTCTCATGGTTTAGTTTTGTCTGGAGATACAGCATGGAAACAGGCCCTTCGGCCCACCGGGTCCGTGCCGACCAGCGATCACCCGTACATTATATATAGTATAAGAAAATAACTGCAGATGCTGGTACAAATCGAAGGTATTTATTCACAAAATGCTGGAGTAACTCAGCAGGTCAGGCAGCATCTTAGGAGAGAAGGAATGGGTGACGTTTCGGGTCGAGATCCTTCTTCAGTCTGAAGAAGGGTCTCGACCCGAAACGTTGCCCATTCCTTCTCTCCTGAGGTGCTGCCTGACCCACTGAGTTACTCCAGCGTTTTGTGTCTACCTAGTTCTATATTATCTTACTTTCGCATCTTACACAAGAGGCAATTTACAGAGGCCTCTTAACCTACAAACCTGCACGTCTTTGGAATGTGGGAGGAAACCGGAGTTGCTGCAGGAACTCGGCAGTCGGGCAACATCTGTGGAAGAAGTGGCTTTTAGGAACAGGAGAGCACCAGGAATCACAAAGGGGGATCTCTGAGACAGGGTCTCACAGGACTCCTCTCGGAGAGAGTACGATAACTTAGAGTCATTGTGTCATGCAGCACGGAAACAGGCACTTCGGCCCGACTTGCCCATGCCGGCCAAGATGCCCCATCTACACTCGTTCCACCTGCCTGGGTTTGGCCCATATCCCTCTAAACTTTTCCTATCCATGTCTTGTTGCTCCAGATTCCAGCATCTGTCCGCTCTTATGTCTCATGAAACACAAATGCCCACAGGGCTAACCTTTGGTAAGCAGGTTTGTCTCTGCGAGACGAGCAGAATGCCAAGTACAAAACTTCTTCAAAGTAAGCATACTTTTAGAAGATTTTGCAGTGGAAGATGAAATCGAAGACAGAAGAAGTTGCAGATGCTGAAATCTTGAGCAAAACACAAAGTGCTGGAGGAATTCGATGGGCCAGGCAATATCTGTGCAGGAAATATCCTCCAAGGTTAAGCTTAGGTTTTGATTGAAATATTCAATATCTTAAGGGGAAATGCTAGGATAGATTAAAAAATATAGATCCATTTCTGCTGATTGGGTAATCCATGTTTATAAAGCAGACACAAGCTTTTTCATGCTGCATAGGAACATCTTCTACACCTAGAACATAATGGAAAATTAGAACTCTTTCACAAGCAAAAGTTTGCTATTAGATAAGCTTTTACATTATAAATCTAATATTGATCGGCATGGAAAAAACTGCAGGATGTTAGTTTATAAAAGAAGACACAAAGTGTTGGAGTAACTCAATGGCACTAAGTAATATTGAAAGAAGTAAATATATGGAGTTATCTGTTTGCTATGATGTCGTTGAAAGGACTGAATGGCTTCGTCTGTCCCTGCATTTTGAGAAATTCTCATGCCTGCAAAAATAAAATCATTTGTTCAAGGCTAGACAACAAACGTCTTCCAGGTAATTGGTCAAGCAATTTGAAGAAGGGATCTGACCCAAAGCGCAGTCTGCCTGTTCCCCTCCACAGATGCTGCCTGACCCACTGAGTTCCTCCAGCACTTTGTTTAGTTGAGTTTAGCTTTGAGATCCTTCAGCCCACCTGCCGACCAGCGATCCCATACGCTAGCACTGTCCAAAACACTGGGGACAATTTACAGTCTTTACCGAAGCCAATTAATCTACAAACCTGCACGTCTTTGGAGTGTGGGAGGCAAAAATAAAATCATTTGTTCAAGGCTAGACAACAAACGTCTTCCAGGTAATTGGTCAAGCAATCAAATTCATAAGAGGAGACGAGGACATCAGATCAATCTTAACCCCTTTAGTGGAGAACAATTTAGAAAGAGGAAATTAAAATAGGAAATCTGTTCTTTGGGAGTTGTGTCCATCAAAGGATAGATATTGGGAAGGATGGAGTGAATGGTTGCAATTGCAAGTTGCATGCAAGGAGAAGAACTAAATTACACTGCGACTGGTAATGTATCTGAATAGAATCATACAGTTACACGCCCTTCATCCCGACCTGCCCATCTGTCATTTTTCTTTTCAATTTGGTTTAATTTAGTGTTACAACATGGAAACTGGCCTTTTGGCCAACTGAGTCCACACCTTACCCTCAATCGCCCATCAACTCCAATTCTATGTTACGCCACTTTCAAATCAACTCCCCACACACTAGGGGCAGTTTACAGGGACCAGTTAAACCTACAAACTCGCAGGTCCTTGGGATGTTGGAGGAAACCGGAGCACCCAGAGGAAACCCACGCAGTCACAGGGAGAACATGCAAAGTCAACGCTGAACAATATAAATATTCAGTTTTAGCAAGATGACGTAGGCAGTGTTTCAGACACAAGTATTTATCTGAATGACGAGGGGCTTGGATGCATTCCTTGATGACTGTAATGGATGCATTACCCTACTCCAGCAAGTAACCTTGTCTCAGCAGGGGAAGCCATTGGGGAAGGGAATGATGAGGCTGTTTGGGGCTTTCTTTAGGAACAGTTGCAAGGAGCATTTGCCTTCTTCCCCCTTTTAATCATAGAAAATAATTATGAACCCTTAAAACGAGCAGCATCTCCGAATGAAAGCTATGGTTAACTGAACCCACAAACTTATCTCCTGTTTTTTTTTGCTTCAGAACAAGATGATTTTTTTGTTTTGTTCAGTGTTGTTTCCCACAAATACGGAGGATGGGAGATTGATAACATCGGTGCTGATGTAATCAAGCACAGTTTGGGCGGCACGGTAGCGCAGCGGTAGAGTTGCTGCTTTACAGCGAATGCAGCGCCGGAGACTCAGGTTCGATCCTGACTACGGGTGCTGCACTGTAAGGAGTTTGTACGTTCTCCCCGTGACCTGCGTGGGTTTTCTCCGAGATCTTCGGTTTCCTCCCACACTCCAAAGACGCACAGGTATGTAGGTTAATTGGCTGGGTAAATGTAAATGTAAAAATTGTCCCTAGTGGGTGTAGGATAGTGTTAATGTACGGGGATCACTGGGCGGCACGGACTTGGAGGGCCGAAAAGGCCTGTTTCCGGCTGTATATATATGATATGATATGATGATATGATATGATATGATATGATAGTTCACAGATAAATACTTCACTTGCACAATGTTATATTATCTTCACCGAAGATATACTGCTGGATCTGATCCACTTGAGCCATTAATACTACCTGGAAGTCAGAGAGCTGGGTTGATTTACCTGAGAGAACAAAAACAAAGAAGAACTAAACAAATGAATACAATTTACAGCTTTATTGTATTTTTGATATGGCTCCGATTATAATGCATAGCAATTGAAATTATATTTTAGATTGATTCCTACCACAGAGAAGATATTTTTTTAGCTTATCCTTGCTACCATCCATTCATAAAGGATATTGGTTTAAACTTAAATATCCAAGGTAGATTTCTGCATTTTATTTCAGAAAGGGATTTATTTTACCTTTGCTTCTTTTATATTTTGCATTTAGGGTTTAAGGAATTGTTTGTGTCCAAATCAAAAGGATTGAGCTAAGAAAATATTCTTTATGGAACAATCTTAAGGAAAAAATTTGAAAGCGTTTTCTTCAAAGCGCAATGTGAAAGAAGGTACAAATACAGAGGAATATTTGAAGCAAAGGCTTCAATAAAATTGCATCTAGGCTTGGTTTGGGATGGCATTTCTCCTATTTCCTCCATATGAAATGGTTGCTCAAAGTCTTGGCAAATGTTATCGTAACCCATGAGCTAAGCCAAAAATTACATGGATAGTCAAGTCTTAGAGGGATATGACTCATGGGTTTAGAGTTTATTTTATTTTAGTGATACAGCATGGAAACAGACCCTTCAGCCCACCAAGTCCGTGCTGACCAGCGATCCCCATGCACTAGCATCATCCTACACACCAGGGACAATCCACAATTTTTACCAAAGCCAATTAATCTACAAACCTGCACGTCGTTGGAATATGGGAGAAAACCGGAGCACCCGGAGAAAACCCATGGTGAGAACGTACAAACTCCGTACAGGCAGCACCCGTGGTCAGGATTGAACCCCAGTCTCTGGTGCTGTAAGGCAGCAACTCTATCGCTGCGTCACCGTGCCACCCAGTAAATTCTACGTATTTCATAAAGCAAGATTGGGCATTGTAAATCGGTGCCTGCCACTCAATTCTGATTCAGGAAATGTTTATTTGAATGTTGTCAATGTTACGGTGCATGTGATATCATTATGCCTTCGTTGTTCCGTATAAGGTACTGGGGCAGATCTTCCATTTAAAGAACAGCAAGTCTGCTTTCCTCTCCCATTTAACTGGGTAAAGACTTGGGGCTCCCAAGTAGAAGCTGAAATGCAGCCTTCTGCTCCAACCGAGTGACATCTCTGTAACGGACCACAGGTAGACCCAAATGCAGCACACTGAAGCAAGGAAGTAGTTTTAGAATGAGCTTTATTTCTACCTGCTCGTGGACAGAAGACTGAGGCGTTCACCAGGGCTACGACGAGGCATGAAGGTCGGGAGCAGGCAGGGTCGGCAACGGGAAATCAGTCCAAGAGAGAATGCTAGAGAGTCTTGCATGAGGGCTAAGAACAATCTGGCAAAGAGTGTGTGTGCAGGAAGGGTTTATATGCTGGCTTGATTGGTGATCTGGAGCAGGTGAGTGAACAGGTGAGGGGAGTAGGCTTAACGTGGTGGGCGTGGCCGGCAGGTGAGTGAACAGGACAGACTGTGACAATCTCCAAGCAACCTCTCATGGGTTCCGAAGAGACTGCACAAGTGTACTCAGATTCACCATCCTATGCTGCAAATTCTTCTCTCAAAGCCTGCACAAGCTTGTAGAAAAAAACAAAATGGCTGGAAGAGCTCGGCAGGTCAGGCAGAATCAGTGGAGGGAATGGATAGGAAAGGTTGGGAGGGATATGGGCCAATCACGGGCCAATGGGTCTAGCTTAGATGTCGGATCTTGGTCAGCATGGATGAGTTGGGCCAAGGGGTCTGTATCCGTGCTGTATGAGTTTATGATTATGACTATCTGTTCTGAGGACCTTTGTGAGTATAGAGGAACTTTGTGAGTACACGGACCTCACCTCCAACGAGGATGACTGCATCTTGGATGACGTCGGTAGAACCAGCATGGTCCAAAGATATGCAACTAGCAAGCTTGGGCAACTTGCCAGTTGTTGATGGATCCACCCCATTAGTTCTGACGGAGATATCCTGGTGAGAGATTGAGAAACATCAGTATCAAAGAGATGGAGGTAAGAGTTTTGTTACTGGACACCATTCAAATAAACATTTCCTGAATCAGAATTGAGTGGCAGGCACCGATTTGCAATGCCCAATCTCGCTTTATGAAATGCTTAGAATTTACTGGGTGGCGCGGTGGTGGAGTTGCTGCCTTACAGCACCAGAGACCCGGGTTCAATCCTGACCACGAGTGCTGCCTGTACGGAGTTTGTCCGTTCTCCCCATGGGTTTTCTCCGGGTGCTCCGGTTTTCTCCCATATTCCAACGACGTGCAGGTTTGTAGATTAATTGGCTTTGGTAAAAATTGTGGATTGTCCCTGGTGTGTGTGTGTGTAGGATAGTTCAGCAGCCAGCATGAATAATTTGGAGAGATGAGTTCAAATCTGTTCTAAACCCAGCTAATCAAAGGGAAATTTGCATTCAACTAATTAATAAAACGGAGAATGACATTCTCGCAACATTGTTGATTTCTCATAAAAATCCACTTAGTTTTCTACTGTACTTTGTAAGAAAATTTACCAACGTTACTTACGGGTTGGTGGGTTAATTGGCCATGGTAAACATTGCCCTGAGCACTTTACCCAGTGGTAGAATTTTGGGGGAACTGATGGGAATGGGGGAATAAAATATGATCAGTTTAAATAGTTCAAGTCAAATCAGGGTTATTATATGCACAAATATATTATGATGACAATCTTGTTTGCAGCAGCATCATGGGCTCATAGACAAAGAAAAACACATGAAAACATCAATTTTACATAAATTGCAGGTTACATTTCCAAAAGAAAAAAGACTGTGCTGAAAAAAAAAATGTCTTCCAGAGATGCTGCCTGACCTGTTGAGTTGATCCAGTTCTATGTTTAGTTGAGTTTAGTTTAGCGAAACATCACGGAAACAGGCCCTTTGGCCCACCGAGTCCGCGCCGACCAGCAATCCCCGCACACTAACACTATCTCACACACACTGAGGATAATTTACATTTATACCAAGCCAATTAACCTACAAATCTGTACGTCTGGAGTGTGGGAGGGAACCAAAGATCTCAGAGAAAACCCACACAGGGGACGGGGAGAACGTACAAATTCCGTACACTCGAAGGGCCGAATGGCCTCCTCCTGCACCTATTTTCTATGTTTCTATGACTAACACTCGTGGTCAGGATCGAACCCGGGTCTCTGGCGCTGTAAGGCAGCAACTCTACCGCTGCGCCACCGTGCCGCCCTAATGTGTGTGTTTTCTTGATTTCTTTATTTCTTGACTGAAGGAATAAGTCTCTCGCAAGTTCACTTGCGGGATTCAGCAGCTGAAAATCGCCGCTCCCCACCACTGTCTCAACCTATTCATCCTGCGAATACGTTTCTTAAAAATAAACCAGTTTGTCACCGAAAGACACTGGAAATTTGGATTGAGAAATTTGCTTTCTATAACTCTCAAAGGACTGGTCTGTTGCCGAAGAAACTGAGCGAGCTCTAATGACGGCAGGTTGTAAATCCCAGTTGCTTTGTGTATTGATGTCTCATCACTCTTTCTGACTTTGTGAATGAAGGAGCTTAGTAAGTGATTGCATCCTGTCAGACCAAAGCGATTTCAGATGAGATAAATATGGACACTGTTAAAAAAGCAGCTCTGAAAGGGAAGATGTTTTGTTCTCGCTGTATAAATTGAAGGCCAACAAAATAAACTGAGGAGCCAAGCAGGAACGGTGCAGTATATGGTGAACTCAGCAATTTCAAAATAAGACACCGAAGCCACCAAGGACACCCTAAGGTTGGCTTGGCTTTTCTATTCTAGTTTATACATGTGTCAGTTTCATCCTATCTGTGGATATAGTTAGTGGATATAGCTATGGATCTCTATAGCTCTCTAGAAAGAGCTCTATAGAACTCTTAAGAGAATCTGACACTGGTCAGGTTCAACTATCTGAAAATCTGCAATGGCTTCTGTGCTCTTATTAGATTTTTGTGTACCAGCTTAAATTGGGTCTTGTGTAGTTATCTGATGGTGGATAGTAACTCAATTAAGAAGTGTTGAAGAAACAAAGAACTGAAGATGCTGCTTTACACAAAAGATACTGAGTGCTGGATTAACTCAGTGGGTCAGGCAGCATCTCTGGGCAAAATGGATGTGTGACAATTTGGGTTAGGACTCTTCTTCAGACCTGAAACATCACCTAGTTTAGTTTAGTTTATTTTCACATGTACTGAAGGAAAATCTTTTTGTTGCACGCTAACCAGTCAGCGGAAAGATTGTACATGATTACAATCAAGTCGTCCACATTGTACAAATACAGATTAAAGGGTATAATGTTTGGTGCAAGATAAAGTCCAGTAAAGTCCGATTAAAGACAGTCTGAGGTAGATAGTAGTTCAGGATCGCTCTTCAGTTGTGGTAGGATGGTTCAGTTGCCTGATAACAGCTGGGAAGAAACTGTCTCTGAATCTGTAGGTATGCATTTTCACACTTCTGTACCTCTTGCCTGATGGGAGAAGGGAGAAGAGGGAGTGACCGGGGTGAGAGTCGACCTTGATTATGCTGGTGGCCTTGCTGAGGCAGCGTGAAGTGTAGATGGAGTCAATGGGAGGGAGGTTGTTTTATGTGATGGTCTGGGCTGCGTCCACAATTCTCTGCAACTTCTTGCAGGCTTGGATGGGGCCGTTCTCAGACCATGCTGTGAAGCATCCCTCCCTATCCACCTTCTCTAGAGATGCAGCCTGACCCACTGAGTTACTCCAGCACCTTGTGTCATTTTTCTAATTAAAAAGTGTTGTTGATCTCGATATGTTATGCACCAAAGTGGTGCCTCAGAGATAACATTTTATTTTGTCAAACTCACTGGCGGCATCAATTATGTCAATTTACATTGTATTACATTTACCGTGGTAGTAATCAGATGTTGTTTAAGAGAGAGAGAGAGAGAAAAGTAGATTCGCAAACTGTTGGCAATATCAAGAGCAGTTGGACTGTATGGGCCTGAACGATCTCATCCTCAAGACAAAGCACTCACCACTTATTCAATTCCCCATAGACAAGATTTCATAGTTCTTTTCTGTGAGCTGTAGCATTCAGTTGTCTAAATCTCAAGCTGTGCTCGGAGTAATGCAATCAGGTTGCTCTGCCAAGGCAGGTCAGAAGAACCTCTCCCAGGGCATGAAAGTGGTGATTGAATGTCTTCTTCCTTGGTGACCTAAATTTCTTAACAAACGATCCGTCGCACTGATTCTGTTTCGAATTGAACTGAGCAACTCCATGCCTGGCAAGTGAATGGCGGAGCGATAGGACACCTTTTGTGAGGACACAGATTAAAACAAGATCAGGATTTGATGGGGAGAAAAGAATGCTCTTGAGCTCAGAAACTGTGCATTTGAAGAGAAGCACAAAGGAAAATGTTTGAACCTGGGGCTCTGTCTGATAATTTTGCTGATGGGTGAGCTCACAGGGTGACGTTTCTTCTTCAGTTCTCAAAGCACAACAACATTGTTGACAATCAGACTACAGAGAAAGTCAGCACAGATCTCTTTGTTGTCGTGCGACCAGGCAAGCAATCCAACTGAGTAAGACATCAAAGACAACAGAGACGTTGGGAAATGAATGTTACAAAATCGGGTTGTCTATGTCAGCTGGATGTACTCGAATAGCACAAAGGTGAAATAATGCTTTGCGTTGTCAAGATAACATTGACGATGATTTTGTCCTGATGGGTTGATCATTGTGGCCGGTTTTTTTCCACCATAAGCCTGAGCTTTCTTCAGGCCAAATAGACTGTGTTTTTTCTTGTATGGAGAAATATATAGACCACATTTCCATCTGTGCTGCAAATTTATGCTGTTCAAAACTCGAAACTCTGCTTTGGGCAATGCAACATGGGCATGCCCTGTCAAGGACGAGAAGATGGCAATTAAAAATCATCTTAGAAATAAAGCACAGGATACCCGAAGAATGGAAAAGAAGGTGCAACAAGCAAGAAGTAATGTAGAGAGAGGAACTGCAGTCTGAAGAAGGGTTCCGACCCAAAACATCACCCATCCTTTTTCTCCTGGGATGCTGCCCGACCCGCTGAGTTACTCCAGCACTGTGTCCATCCTCAAGCAAGAAGTAGACAATAGACAATAGGTGCAGGAGTAGGCCATTCGTCGCTTTGAGCCAGAACCACCATTCAATGTGATCATGGCTGATCATTCTCAATCAGTACCCCATTCCTGCCTTCTCCCCATATCCCCTGACTCCGCTATCCTTAAGAGCTCTATCTAGCTCTCTCTTGAATGCATTCAGAGAATTGGCCTCCACTGCCTTCTGAGGCAGAGAATTCCACAGATTTACAACTCTCTGACTGAAAAAGTTTTTCCTCATCTCCGTTCTAAATGGCCTACCCCTTATTCTTAAACTGTGGTCCCTGGTTCTGGACTCCCCCAACATTGGGAACATGTTTCCTGCCTCTAACATGTCCAACCCCTTAATAATCTTGTATGTTTCGATAAGATCCCCTCTCATCCTTCTAAATTCCAGTGTATGCAAGCCTAGTCGCTCCAGTCTTTCAACATACGACAGTCCCGCCATTCTGGGAATTAACCTCGTGAACCTGCGCTGCACGCCCTCAATAGCAAAAGAAGGTGCAACAAGCACAAGTATTGGCGTCCAAGGATACCAGTAAAGGTGGCAAGTCAGGTATTCTGCGGTTTCAGGTGATACTGGGCTCGTTGTGATTATAGCCAAGGCAATAGGTTTGCAGCTGCACAAACTTCAAGATTTTCTCATCTCTGCAACCAAGTTGAAATATTTCTGTCTTTCTTCTAAGACAGTGGGCAGTGAGTACAATTTTCCAAATGCACTGGAGTTTATACCTTTTATGAAACTGTAGGAATGGTGCAAATGGTTTAAAGTCAAACGAAGGCAATGATTCTCACCATCCTTACATACTCGGAAGTAAAGCCCTAATTTTATCTTCAGGTCAGATGAGTGTGGTTGATGCTCAGTAAAGAACTCTGTCATAGAAACATAGAAACATAGAAAATAGGCGAAGGAGGAGGCCATTTGGCCCTTCGAGCCAGCACCGCCATTCATTGTGATCATGGCTGATCATCTACAATCAGTAATCCGTGCCTGTCTTCTCCCCATATCCCTTGATTCCACTAGCCCCTCGAGCTCTATCTAACTCACTTTTAAATTCATCCAGTGAATTGGCCTCTACGGCCTTCTGTGGCAGAGAATTCCACAAATTCACAACTCTCTGGGTGAAAATGTTTCTTCTCACCTCAGTTTTAAATGGCCTCCCCTTTAGCTTGTCTAGTCTTTTAATAATTTAATGTTTCTTACTTATGGTATCCACTGAGTACATCTTTTGCACACCTGTTGTGCTGCTGCAAGTAAGAATTTCGCTGTTCCGTTTCGGTACATACGACAATTAAACACTCTAGACTCTTGAAATTCTTACCTACATCAGCATAACAGGCCTGTAAACACAGATAACACAATAAACAACAAATATCAATAAAATAAAAACCCTATTAAAAACCCTGTCCTTACATACTGGAAACTAAAGCCCCAATTTTACCTTCAGGTCAGATAAATGTTACATAGAAACATAGAAACATAGAAAATAGGTGCAGGAGTAGGCCATTCGGCCCTTCGAGCCTGCACCGCCATTCAATATGATCATGGCTGATCATCCAGCTCAGTAACCTGTACCTGCCTTCTCTCCATACCCCCTGATCCCTTTAGCCACAAGGGCCACATCTAACTCCCTCTTAAATATAGCCAATGAACTGGCCTCAACTACCTTCTGTGGCAGAGAATTCCACAGATTCACCACTCTCTGTGTGAAGAAATGTTTTCTCATCTCGGTCCTACAAGACTTCCCCCTTATCCTTAAGCTGTGACCCCTGGTTCTGGACTTCCCCAACATCGGGAACAATCTTCCCGCATCTAGCCTCTCCAACCCCTTAAGAATTTATATGTTGTTAGGTACTTAATGTAGATTCTCGGGCCCAAACTCCCAGCCTTTGAAAAAATCCCTCAATATATTAGTTGTGAGAGTTGAAGTCTTCATCTGTAAACTCATTCCCAAAACATGAGAGTTTTACTAAAAGATCAGTTCGATGCATGAATCTCATTTACCAACCTGTCAAACCAGAAATTGACTCTTCCTGGACGTCGAGAAACATTTAACAATTTGGTAGCAATTTCTCTTTCATTCTTGTCTAAATGTTTACTGTCAATGACACAAAGCATGAGCAGCAATGATGAGAACATTGCATTCCACAGGTCAGTTTTAATATGCGTCCGGATTCTTGCCAAATTGGGATGCACATTTTCTGAGCCTAAGGCCGTGTAGATCTGTTTATCGTTCAAATAATGTTAGCACAATCAAACTGAGAATTTGCTCATGAATCAGTGCGTTCGGCAGTGAAAGATGAAACTAGTTTATAAGTGGAAGTACACCTCTACGATGTGAGTTTTAATTATCATCTCACTTTACCTTCAAGATGCACAACTCATCCCACCTGTTTAATTCATTCCTTCCCACAATAAATCCCAACTTTTCTGTGATATTTATGATGGTGGTTTCTTTAGATACCTTTGCTAGCTCCAAAACATGACCGTGAATGTGCCACTTCCATTCCTCACTCACAGAGCAACTCATCTTTGGGGCTGACACGTGACCCGAATGGGTGACCCGAAACGTCACCCATTCCTTCTCTCCTGAGATTCTGCCTGACCTGCTGAGTTACACCAGCATTTTGTGAATAAATACCTTCGATTTGTACCAGCATCTGCAGTTATTTTCTTACATCTCTGGGGACTGCTGCCTTGAGGAAGATTTAGGTTCGTTATTGTCACATGAGCTGATGTGCAGTGAAAGGTTTTGTTTTGCATGCGATCAGATAATACTATCTAGTAAGATAAAACTCATATACACTAAACAGAGCAAAGGGGAAGATACAGAATATAGTTCTCAGCATTATAGTGCAACAGCTTCGTAGACAAAATCCTACGTCCGCAATGGGGCGGGGCGAATCAGGCAGTATGCCAGCTGATGGAAGCTGATATCAGAGGGAAACTGATCATGAATCTGGTCGTGCGGACTTTCAAGTTGCTGAATCGTCTGCTGGACCGGATCAGGGAGAAGAGGAATGATGAGGTGGAACCAGCCTTTGGCTATGCTAGCTGCTTTTCCAAGGCATCTCATCATGTATCCAGTATTTTCCCACATTAGCACTTGTCCCTCTGCATAACGATGCAGAACATATTCTAAGCATTATCACTTTATTTCAAACACCGTCGCCATACCCGGTGGCACGGTGGCGCAGCGGTAGAGTAGCTGCCTTAGAGCGCCAGAGACCTGGGTTCAATCCTGTCTACGGGCGCTGTCTGTACGGAGTTTGTACGTTCTCCCCGTGACCGCGTGGGTTTTCTCCGGTTTCCCCCCACACTCCAAAGATATACAGGGTTGTAGGTTCATTGGCTTGGTATAATTGTACATTGTCCCTACAGTGTGCAGGGTGGCGATAGTGTGCGGGGCTCACTGGTCAGCGCCAGATAACCACTAATGAGGTGTTTGCGCAGTAATCAACCAGAACCAGAACTTGGTGGGCCGAAGGGCCTGTTTCCACGCTGAATCGCTAAACTAAACTAAACGAAACCAGAAAATTTGAAGCCTTAAATGATTTTAAATCTGATGTCTTAGTTTAAAGTCAAATTCCCGTTCCAATTTTCAGAATGTGCACCTGCTGTATAACTTCTCCATTATCTGCTCTGTGAAATTGTAATGAATGTTTATTTATTAAACCAACGGATCGTCTTCAAGAGTAAACCTAGCAATTTACATGATTCTGGATTCATGCAATAACACGGCTTTAACTAGGTTGATTTATACATTGCCATTTCAGGCATAATTAGGGTCATGCTGTCCTGAAGGCTTTTCATTCGGCATTCTATGCTTGCGAATATATCATTTTCATTACATCTTTGCACTGATAGGTATGGTTTCACACCATTAGCTACAAGGGAAACGGAAAAAAATAATAATTCAGTGTGCTACATTCACTGGGAATATGGAATGTCTGAAGAATCAGGTAATTTAAAAAAATGAATCAAAAGAAAGAAATCTCTGTCAGTTTTCTTAAAGCCGCAGCTTACCTTTTCCATCACATTTAACTCCCAAAGACGTAGAGGCTGGATCCTGCAGTGTATGCTGTTGGCAAGCAAACATTTAATGAAAATCCCTTCAGTGCAGTTCAGTTTGGTTTATTTAGGTGGCAAAGTTAGCTCTTGTTTTCATTCAATCGAGTTTAGTCTAGTCTATTGTCACGTGTACCGAGGTACAGTGAGAAGCTTTTGTTGCGCGCTGTCCAGTCAGCGGAAAGGCAATTCACGACTACAATCGAGCCACTTACAGTGTCTTGATTACATGATAAGGGAATGGCGTTAAGTGCAAGGTAAAGCCAACAAAGTCTGATCAAGGGTAGTCCGAGGATCACCAATGAGGTAGACGGTAGTTCAGGACTGCTCTCTGGTTGTAGGAGGATGATTCAGTTGCCTGATAACAGCTGGGTAGAAACTGTCCCTGAATCTGGAGGTGTGCTTTCTCACACTTTATGCTATTTTGGACACTAGATGCTATTTTACCAGAAAGATGTGATGCACAAAAATTCAAAATGGAGTAATCAAGTTTATTAGATGCATCTTCAAGTGTAATTTGTCATTCCTGTGTCTCCATGCCTCTTTCCTCCTCCATCCCCAAATTCCTTGATACCCTTATTGATTTTTAGATCAGTCTGGAGCACCTTAAGCAACTGGACATGCACAGCACTTTGGCATGTAGAATTCCAAAGTTTCTTCACCCTCTTTAGTTAGGAAAACGTTTCTCATCTCAATTTTAGGTGGATAGAGAAAACAAGAACAGTGAAATGTTCTTGGGTAAGCTTGGAACAGATCAGCTGCTTGAATTGCAGGTTTGATCATTGTGCAATGATCCATCACTTACCACAATGCCATTACTGCTCAGCGCTACGCCACTAATGTTCATATTATATGAAATCATGAAAATCACATTGAGTCCACAGAGATGATCGGCACAAATTTAGTGTAAGTACATAATACTGTCACCTGGAATGTGGTTTTGTTCATGGAAAGTTCACAGGAAACAACAATGAACTCCCCATCCTATTCCCACGCCGACTTTTCTGTCATGGGCCTCCTCGATTGTCAGAGTGAGGCCCAGCGCAAATTAGAGGAACAGCACCTCATATTTCGCTTGGGCAGCTTACACCCCAGCAGTATGAACATTGACTTCTCTAACTTCAAGTAACCCGTGCTTTCCCTCTTTCTCCATCCCTCCCCCTTCCCAGTTCTCCGACCAATCTGACTGTCCCTGACACATTTTATCTCTGTTTGCTTTGTTGTCACCTACTCTTAGCTAACAATGATCTATTCTACATTTCCAATCTCTTTTGATGTCTCGTTTTCACACACTGCACCCTTACTTATCTCTGTGTCTCCCTCTCCCCTGACTCTCATTCTGAAGAAGGGTCTTGATCCGAAACGTCACCCATTCCTTCTATCCAGAGATGCTGCCTGTCCCACTGAGTTACTCCAGCATTTTGTGTCTTTTTATTTTAAAACCAGCATCTGCAGTTCCTTCCTGCACAATGAAGGTTTTAATATTTGTTTTTTTAAAATATTTGTCCTTTTCCTTTCTTAAGATGCCCTTGGGGCAAACTACCCCCAGGCAAACTGATTTAGACAAAGCTCCTGAAATTAATTTCCCCAGACTGCAACAGGATTAGAAGAGGCAGTAGTTGAGCAGTGTAAATAAGAGGTATTATGTGCGCAGAGTTCAAGTCTAAGTAAACTGGGATTTGACATGCTGCCCCTAGAAGGAAAGATCTATAAACCAGGGAGTTGCTTCCCTGTAAAGGGAGTGTTTGATTTGCTGTAAATAGGGGTGGGGGGAAGGGAGGGGCGAGGGGCAAAAACTAAATCTGAACTTCAAAGCTGGATCACAGTCCTTCAGTGTAGTGAGGAAATGTGGGTTTTTTTTCGCTGTATGGCACGTAGTTTTTAATAGATGGGAGAATTGTCTGCAATGTAGTTCACTACAGAACCTCCCTGGGTTACGAACAGCTGACTTATGTCCACCCGTGCTTTGAGAAACCACTGGGATATTGCAAGGACTACTTTGTTCGCCCGTGTAGTAACATGTATATATGGGAATGACGTGTTCTTTGTTGGCACTCTGGTTCCAGGTGGCTGTGAAATAAACAGCCTGGATTTAAGCTCCAGCTTTCAAACCTTTAAACACGTATACTTGTGGTCAGTCCAGAGTCATAACAAAGGTATAACAGATACCGGACCACGAAGTACAACTAACCATCAGGCTTCAAAGGCATCTTCTACCACGAGGGAACCTGATTCGCCTCTGCATTTTCCACTTGCAAATTGTTCGGGTTGCAAACAGTTCCTGAACCCTGGTCATGACCTCGGGACAACGTGCATCCTAACACCCTGTTTGTCAAATTGCCCAACTCTACACGCCGATTTATTTCTCGTGTTTAAAAAGTCAACACAATGGTGCAGTGGTCGAGTTGCTGCCTTAAAGCGCGAGGGTCCCCGGTTCGATCATGACCTCAGGTGCTGTCTGTGCAGAGCTTGCATGTTCTCACAGGGCAGTTCGTATCTGGAATGAGCTGATGGAGGAAGCTGTGGAAGCAGATGCAATTACAATTCTGAAGGATGTTTAGGCAGGCATATGGACAGGAAGGGGTTACAGGGATATGGGACAAATGCAGGCATATAGCCCAGAATACCAACTTGGTCAGCATGGACAAGGTGGGCCAAGGGGCTGTTTCCCTGCTCTACAGTTCCAGACTTTGTTGGAGGTATTTGAAGTAGATGCGTATTTGAAAAATCAGGGAGCTGGCACAGAAGTGGGAACGAGGCCTGAGACAGATCAGCCATGGTCATAACATAACAAAAACTTTATTGTCATTCGGTATAAATACCGAACGAAATTTCAGCAGTCACAAAACACAGCAAAAAAGAAAAGAACACAGGACACACGACCCCAACACAAACATCCATCACAGTGACTCCAAACACCCCCTCACTGTGATGGAGGCAACAAAACTTCCCCTCTCTTCCCCCCGCACCCACGGACAGACAGCTCGACCCCTACCGAGGCAACCGACACGCACAGCCCCCGCAAGGGGATGGAAGGCCCCGCGGCCTGAATGGTGAGGCAGGCTTGAAGGCCCAAGTGACCTACTCCCACTCCTTTTCTTTTCTGTTCTTCTTCTGTCCTACATATTGAGTCTCCCATGCATGTGAGATTCAGCTTTTTCCAATTCAGTGCCCGTGAGCCTGAATGTGGAATGGCAGATGATATTTACAAACATACATTTTTGCACCAGCTATCAAAGATGAATTTATCATTGTGATGCAAACATCCAGGGAAGATTCAATTTGGTATTCCATTCTCTCCAGAGAACAACTCATGCATTTGAAGAGCACCATTCTTGGCTGAATGCGATTATGTCTGAGGATGCATTATTTTGCTATAATTCCTGAAAAGACAGTGTAAGCACTTTTTCCCCTGTTTTCAAACTATTTGAAGTCGGATCGGAAAAGAATGGGGCTCTCAAAGAATATTGAAAATCACTGCAATTATTAAGGGTTTCCTCACTTCCACCCAGAAGTTATTCCTCTCCACTTTTAACTGGCAAAATAATGTATCTTCAATCGTGTATTGATTGGCAACAGCTCCTCCAGAATACTACAAAGCACCCGTTCAATCAATTTGGGCCTTTAATATTTCATTTAATTTAGGTAGGCATGTCAGCACTTTTGTATAGAAGTGTTCGTCGTGTTATTGAGTGATGACCTTGACTGAGGACAAACGTTAGCCTGGACACAGTGAACCACCATTACAACACATCTAAAACACCCTGCCCTGTGAACAACCACACAACCACTTTGATGTCGGTATGCATGTTTTATAGACAATAGACAATAGACAATAGGTGCAGGAGGAGGCCATTCGGCCCTTCGAGCCAGCACCTTCAATCAGTACCCCGTTCCTGCCTTCTCCCCATACCCCCTGACTCCGCTATCCTTAAGAGCTCTATCCAGCTCTCTCTTGAATGCATTCAGAGAATTGGCCTCCACTGCCTTCTGAGGCAGAGAATTCCACAGATTCACAACTCTCTGACTGAAAAAGTTTTTCCTCATCTCATATCATATATATACAGCCGGAAACAGGCCTTTTCGGCCCTCCAAGTCCGTGCCGCCCAGTGATCCCCGTACATTAACACTATCCTACACCCACTAGGGACAATTTTTACATTTACCCAGCCAATTAACCTACATCTCAGTTCTAAATGGCCTACCCCTTATTCTTAAACTGTGGCCCCTTGTTCTGGACTCCCCCAACATTGGGAACATGTTTCCTGCCTCTAACGTGTCCAACCCCTTAATAATCTTATACGTTTCGATAAGATCTCCTCTCATCCTTCTAAAAGGATGAGTTGAGGTAAAGAGAAAGATAAAAGGATGAGTTGAGGTAAAGAGAAAGATAAAAGAAACAGAAGGAAAAGAATGTTTATTTAACTATTTCTTTACACTAATTAAATGCGACTTTACATTTGTCTGTTCAGTGCCAGAGACATCGGTCCAGAAATTTTATTTTATCTTTATTTCATGCTTCACCATGATTTTCAACTCGGACCAATATCCAGACCAATATATGTCTTTGGGGATCTGAACTTACAAAATAACCTGCAAGCATTTGTTCGAACTTTGAAACTGGAGCCATTCTGTAATTGCGATTCTTGATATTCGTGTGACATTTTCAACAGGCTATCGACGTTCAATATGACTTCAGATGTGTGGAAAAGGATTGTCCTTGTTATCTGCAACATTTAACAAGAATTGGATATCTGGTGCGCCTTCAGCTTTGAAGCCTTCTACATACATTACACAAGCAATTAAACGCTTCAGGTACGTGACCGACTTGTGAAGCTGGGCGTACAGCAAAATATGTTGACAGCGTAAGCCAGTTTTCATGAGAGTTGGTTTTGTCTATTGACATGGCAGATCAGTTTAGTAGCTCTTATGTAAACATAGCCAGACCTTTAGCTACACACTGCTTGATGTATTGTCTAGCCAAATACAAGCACCATCTAATCATTAATAACCCCTCTCTCAAGGTCACTTTTCAAACTTCTTTAAGTTTTGATTGTCAGATTTGAGGGAAAAATAGTTTGAACTCACAGGATAGAGAAAATAGCCAGCAAACGGTGAATGGATTTCAGTTTGGATTTAATCAGATTCTTGCCTGTTTTTTTTAAAGCGGATTGGGTAGAACTCTGAATGCAAACGTACATTAAGATTAATCTTGCTCAGCTAAAGCTTGCTGACTTGCATTTGTGAAAGCTTCCAGAATCAATTTTTGTGAGAAGAAAATGACAAGGAAAATGGTAATTATTCCTGTTCTGACTAACGATGAGAAAGAAGAAGCAAAATAACCAAGAAACTAAGGTGTGTCACCAACATTTTCTTGTGCTCAGATTGCGCATTAAAATCACTTTGGCGCAAACTGTAATGCCCATTTTCTGAGCATCAGGAAATTGAAACAAGCATTTCTGCGCAATATTATGGCTGATACAGTAGTCATTTTTCAAAGTTGTTAATGCATGTTTGGACAGAAACTGCATTTAACCCTCACAGTCTTGTGTCTTGATTTTTAAGTCACAGTCAATATAGGAGCAAATCCTGCTTCAAATATTCAGGTAACATGAATTAAAGTGTTCCATTTGGGATATCAATGTTTTGCACACAGCTTCAGGCACCATGTTAAAGGAACGACGTTGTTAACCTGGAAGGGGTGCAGAGATTAATGAGGATGTTGCCAGGCTCAAGGGCCTGAGATATAGGGAGAGGTTTGAGCAGGCTGGGACTCTCTTCATTAAAGCGCAAGAGGATGAGGAGTGATCTTATAGAGGTGTACAAAATCATGAGTGGAATAGATCAGGTAAACACACAGGTCCAAATAGGTGAATTGTGATAGGTGTTTGAAGGTGAAGGGAGAAAGATTTAATAGATGCACTGTGTATTGTGACACATTCCACCCATGACCACCATTAAAATTTTCTGTGACTTGTGCCACAGTAGACCTTCTGTCGGTTCGGAGCAGACAGGATAGCCTTTGTTGCCGTCACGCATCGATGAGCCTTGGGTGCCCAACACCCTGTCGCCGGTTTGTGGTTTGTCCCCCCTCAGACCACTGTCAGTAGGTACTCATCACTGCTGACCGGGAGCACCCCACAAGCCTTGCCGTTTCAGAGATGCTCTGACCCAGTCGTCTGGCCATAACAATTTGGCCCTTGTCTTTACTCCTGCCCATTTCTCCTGCATCCAACACATCAACTTCAAGAACTGCCTGTTCACTTGCTGCCTAATATATCCCACCCCTTGACAGGTGCCATTGTAACAAGATAATCAATGTTATTCACTTCACCTGTCAGTGGTCATAAAGTTTTGGCTGATCGGTGTAGATACATGGATTGGAAAGGTTTCGAAGGATATGGGCCAAACGCAGGCAGATGGGACTAGCGTAGATGGGACATGTTGGTTGGCGTGAGTAAGATGGGCCAAAGGCCCTGTTTCCATGCTGTATGACTTGACTCTATCAATGCTCCGTGACTACAACCTCAGCCAAAGTACATGCTGCAATCTCAACAGGTTTATGAGTTGTGGTGTGGGATTACACAATGGATACGAGCAATCACAGGGTGAAGGAGGGGTGCAGCCACAGATAATCAAGAAATATATTCCCTTTGGTTTCATGCACCTGTGTGGCAGCTTTATGTTCCTGTAAGAAAAGACGCAGAGTACTGGAGATACAGTGCGGAAACAGGCCCTTCGGCCCACCGTCCATGCCAACAAGCGATCCCCGCACACGAACACTATCCCACACACTAGGGACAATTTGTGATTTTGCCAAAGCCAATTAACCTACAAGCCTGTATGTCTTTGGAGCGCGAGAGGAAATCGGAGCACCTAGAGAAAACCCACGCAGGTCACGGGGAGAAAGTACAAACTCCGTACAGACAGCACCCGTGGTCAGGATCGAACCCGGGTCTCTGGAGCAGTAAGGCAGCAACTGTACCGCTGCGCCATCACTGCAGAACATGGCTAGGTGGCGTTTCGGGACGGGACCTTTCTGCAGACAGCACTTTAGCTGCCACAAGTAGTGCACTTTAATGCACCAGCTAACTCCTAACTTTCAATGCCAGTCTAACACTGCAAGCTGCCATCAGAAAATGCACAGCCTGTTTATCTGAAATTGCACAAATTGTGCGAATGTTTCACCAAGCTTCACCTTAAAAGGAGCAACACTCTGTAACCTTTGCCTTTTATCTTGATCTCTTTGATGTTTGTTTGAAGCATCACTTTTCAGGAGTTCCAATTGTATCCATTTTTTTTAAATTTCCCATGTCGATTTTCACTTTGCCCTCAGAACTATTGATTTCCAAGTTACAACTTGCAGTGATGAAGGGAGCAATCATTACTTCCGACCAATACGGTTATTAAAGGTTACAAAGAGAGATGGAGCTTCCAAATTATTGTATTGTGTAAAATATGTAGTACGAAAATGTCCATGATTTTCGTATTTTAGTTGACCTTTTACACTGTTCTATATTCTTCAGAGAATATTCTTTTATTCTATATTCCCTTCTATTGAAGATGCTGGAGTCAATTATAAAAGAAGAAATTACGGAACATTTGGATAGATGTAACAGGATTGTTCCGAGTCAGCAGGGATTTGCGAAGGGAAAATCATGCCTGACAAATCTTCTGGAATTTTTTGAGGATGTAACTAGGAAAATGGACAAGGGAAAGCCAATGGATGTAGTGTACCTGGACTTTCAGAAAGCCTTTGATAAGGTCCCACATATGAGTTTAGTGGGTAAAATTAGAGCACATGGTATTGAGGATAGGGTGCTGACATGGATAGAAAAGTGGTTGGCAGACAGGAAACAAAGAGTAGGGATAAATGGGTCCCTTTCAGAATGGCAGGCAGTGACTAGTGGGGTGCCGCAAGGTTCGGTGCTGTGACCGCAGCTATTTACAATATACATCAATGACTGAGATGAAGGGATTAAAAGTAACATTAGCAAATTTGCAGATGACACAAAGCTGGGTGGCAGTGTGAACTGTGAGGAAGATGCTATGAGGATGCAGGTTGTGTGAGTGGGCAGATGCAGGTTAATGTGGATAAATGTGAGGTTATCCAGTTTGGTGGTAAGAACAGGAAGGCAGATTATTATCTGAATGGTGCCAAGTTAGGAAAAGGGGAAGTACAATGAGAACTGGGTGTCCTAGTGCATCAGTCACTGAAAGGAAGCATGCAGGTACAGCAGGCAGTGGAGAAAGCCAATGGAATGTTGGCCTTCATAACAAGAGGAGTTGAGTATAGGAGCAAAGAGGTCCTTCTGCAGGGCCCTAGTGAGACCACACCTGGAGTATTGTGTGCAGGTTTGGTCTCCAAATTTGAGTAAGGACATTCTTACTATTGAGGGAATGCAGCATAGGTTCACGAGGTTAATTCCAGGAATGGCAGGACTGTCCTATGTTGAAAGACTGGAGCAACTGGGCTTGTGTACACTGGAATTTAGAAGGATGAGAGGGGATCTTATTGAAACATATAAGATTATTAAGGGATTGGACACGATAGAGGCAGGAAACATGTTCCCGATGTTGGGGGAGTCCCGAACCAGGGGCCACAGTTTAAGAATAAGAGGTAGGCCATTTAGAATGGAGATGAGGAAAAACTTTTTCACTGAGATAGTTGTGAAGCTGTGGAACTCTCTGCCTCAGAAGGCAGTGGAGGCCAATTCTCTGAATGCTTTCAAGAGAGAGTTAGATAGAGCTCTTAATGATAGCAGAGTCAAAGGATATGGGGAGAAGATTGTGGATGATCAACCATGATCACGGTCAAGTCAAGTCAAGTCAATTTTATTTGTATAGCACATTTAAAAACAACCCATGCTGACCAAAGTGCTGTACATCAGTTCAGGTACTAAGAACAAACATACAATGGCACACAAACATAACAGTACATACATAAACAGTTCACAGCGCCCCCTCAGAGGGCCTCAAATGTGAGCGAGTAAAAATAGGTTTTGAGCCTGGACAAAGGAGTCGATAGAGGGGGCAGTTCTGATGGGGAGAGGGATGCTGTTCCACAGTCTAGGAGCTGCAACCGCAAAAGCACGGTCACCCCTGAGCTTAAGCTGAGACCGCGGGATAAACCGTAGTGTAGACCGCGGTGAATGGCGGTGCTGGCTCGAAGGGCAGAATAGCCTACTCTTGCACCTTTTCTCTATTTGCTATTGTCGATTGTCTAAATGGTTCCCAATCTATTTGACTGATAACTCTTATCTTGTTCTCACAAAGTAAAATACACCGCAACTCACAAAGAATATCATGGACTTTTGTTTTCGGGACCGAGTTGGTCACGGCTTGGTAATTAATGCCTGTTGTCACGTGTACCGAGTTACAGTGAAAAGCTGTTGTTGCGTGCAATCCAGTCAGTGGAAAGACAATACATGTTTACAACCGACCCATTTACAGTGTGTAGATACATGATAAGGGAATAACGTTCAGTGCAAGGTAAAGCCAGCTAAGACCGATCAAAGGGACACTAAAGTGTTACATAGTAGTTCAGGTGAATTGACTGCTGAAAATTGAACAGTGGAGATGGGTGATGGGGAAAGCACTGGGAATGTTAATGGATACGTGGATGAGAATAGGTTACAGGGAAATGCAGGAGGAATGGGGTTTTTTCTTCTAGTTGGCAGTGAGCCCATGTATCACTGGGCTGAATAGCCTCCTTCTGCCATGAGGGAACACGTGACTATGAGGTCAGGAACCATTGCTTGAGAGTTTCCTGCCTTCTAGGGAAGTTCCCCAAACGTAAATATCCCAGAACTCAGTCAAAGTCTCCTCTCGTGTAGGGTCTAAACCAGCAGAGATTGTTCCACAGCCAGGTTGACATCCTCTAAAATAGCCACCCCAGTTGAACCAGCCTGGCTAAGGAGGGGTGTGTGAACATTCTGCTGATCTGTCAAAGGATGATCTCCCAACAACAGCTCTCTGTCTCTGCAGTGGAGCTGTCCAACACCAGATCACTCTGCCTAAAGAACTCTGCCTCAGACTGAAGAAGGGTGTCGACCCGAAACGTCACCCATTCCTTCTCTCCCAAGATGCTGCCTGACACGCTGAGTTACTCCAGCATTCGGTGTCTTTCATATTCACTCACACCCGGCATAACTTCTGTGCAACACACAACCTATCTCTTTTCCATCGAGGGCTTCACTTTCACGTGCCGAGCAGTGAAAAGCCTTTTCAGTGAATGAAGTTTGTGAGGCTCGTTCTTTGTGTAAGCCCATGGACAGAGCAATGGGTGATCATTGATGTATCGAGTCTGAAGAAGGGTCTCGACCCGAAACGCCACCCATTCCTTCTCTCCTGAGATGCTGCCTGACCTGAGATGCTGAGTTACTCCAGCATTTTGTGAATAAATCCCTTCGATTTGTACCAGCATCTGCAGTTATTTTCTTATACACATTGATGTATCAATAATCTATAGAGGTGTTCAAAATCATGAGATAATTAGATCAGGTGGACACGCAGAATCTCTTGCCCAGAGTAGGGGAATCGAGAACCAGAGGACATAGGTTTTAAGATGAAGGGGGAAAGATTTAGTCGGAAAACTTTTTTACACAAAGGGTGGTGTGTGTCTGGAACGAGCTGCCGGAGTAGGTACTTGAGGAGCTACTATTGGGGGCATGGCTGTGTTCTGCAGCTGCGGCTCACCGGCAGTCTCTCTGTCTTTTTTTTTGTTTTTTTGTCTGTCATCGTTTAATGTGCGTTTTGTTTTATTTTTAACTCTGTGTATGTGGGGGGGGTGGTGGGGGGGTTGGGGGAAACCTTTTTTCAAATCTCCTCCTCAACGGAGATGCGACCTTTACCGTGTCGTATCTCCGTTCGCGCTACGGCCTAACATCGTGGAGTCGGCGGCCTCCAGCTGGGATCGACCTTGAAGACTCCGGTCGTAGGGCCTGGACTTACCATCTCGGAAGCTTCGGCCGTGGGCCCTGCAGACCGCAACATCGGGAGCTCACAGGTCCCTGGCTGGCGACCGGCTTTTGGGAGCTCCAGCCGTAGCAGCTTCAACCGCCCCGAAGCGCGAGGTACGATCGACCCGCTCGCAGGCCCTTCATCGCCCTGCGTGGCTCGGCCGCAGCACTTTCCATCGCCCGGTGGGGGCTCAGGACCTTCATCGGCCTGCTCGGCTCGGCTCGGCCCTCGGACTTTCCATCGCCCGGTGGGGGCTTCAAAAAGTTGGGAGCCTCGATCACCTCGTGGCACCACGGGAGAAGAAATCAGGAGGAGATAAGACTTTGCCTTCCATCACAGTGAGGGTGTGCCTAGAGCAATCACTGTGATGGCTGTTTGTGTAAAAATTGTGTAAAAATTGTGTAAAAATTGTATCTGTGTGTCCTGTGCTTTTTGTTGTCTACTGCCGGACCCTGACGTGAGAGGACGCTGGCGTTGTTTATTCGCCGCTTCTCCGTTAGGATAGTTTGTCTGTTTGTTTTTATGTTTGATTGTTTATGTAAAGCGCTTTGAGCACCTGATAAGGCGCTATATAAAATAAATGCTTATTATTATTATTATTATTATTATTATTGCAACGTTTAAGAATAATTTAGATAGGTACATGGATAGGATAGATTTAGAAGGGAATGGACCAAGTGGAGGCGTGTGGGACTGGTGTAGATTGGACATGTTTGTCGGCGAGGGCAAGTTGGGCCTCAGGCTCTGTTTCTGCACTGTAGGACTCTGTGACTCTATGACTCTTCGACCTTGTGCAGTGTAAGACATCTGGCTTTGCTGCTCCATATTTTAGCACCTGTGGTCTCTCGTGCCTCTACTTTTTACAGTTGGTTCATTCAAAAATTAGGAGACATTTGCATCTGTTTCCTGCCCACATCCAGTACCCTTGGCCGGTGAATGCATTAAAAGAAATCTGCTGGAACTGAAGGGGAAAATAAGATGGGTTTTCCATTTTGCCACCCAGCAGTCAACTGTTTTTCCCAAGCATGTTACTGAGACACATAGAAACATAGAAAATAGGTGCAGGAGTAGGCCATTCGGCCCTTCGAGCCTGCACCGCCATTCAATATGATCATGGCTGATCATTCAGCTCAGTAGCCTGTACCTGCCTTCTCTCCATACCCCCTGATCCCTTTAGCAAAAAGGGCCACATCTAACTCCCTCTTAAATATAGCCAATGAACTGGCCTCAACTACCTTCTGTGGCAGAGAATTCCACAGACTCACCACTCTCTGTGTGAAGAAATGTTTTCTCATCTCGGTCCTAAAAGACTTCCCCCTTATCCTTAAGCTGTGACCCCTGGTTCTGGACTCCCCCAACATCGGGAACAATCTTCCCGCATCTAGCCTCTCCAACCCCTTAAGAATTTTATATGTTTCTATAAGATCCCCCCTCAGTCTTCTAAATTCCAGCGAGTACAAGCCCAGTCTATCCAGTCTTTCCTCATATTTAAGTCCCGCCATCCCAGGGATCAAGCTGGTGAACCTTCTCTGTACTCCCTCTAAGGCAAGAACGTCTTTCCTCAGGTTAGGAGACCAAAACTGCACACAATACTCCAGGTGCGGTCTCACCAAGACACGGAATACACATTTCCATTTCTAGATATAGTGGAAGGAGTCATATTTTTTTAACAAATTAATTTATTTTCCGAAGATGTCAGCTAGCCAAACTTTGAAAAGAAACTTGCAGATCATTAGCAAATGGTGTTTCTCTTTAATTGAATCAGTAATTGAAAGATCAGATTCGCTGACATTAATTGGAGTGTATGAGATAAGCATATTACCAAATGCTATTTACTTGTCAACAGTTAAAGCTAGTGTTGATTATAAGAGGTCCCTGTGATACTCAAGTAGGCAGCTTTGTCAGTAATAAGTTTAATTAGTCTGCTGGAGGAGTTTATTTGTCTGGAACCTTTGCTCATCAAGTCCTTCACCCTCTGTGCCTCATTTTTAGTTTCTCGGGAGTTAGATTGGGTGCAGCCCATTTGCGGGCCTCAGTCAGGTTTTTTTCAGTCATTTTAAATATCGTCACATGTACAGTGAAAAGCTTTTGTTGCATGCTAACCAGCCAAGACAATACTTCATTACAATCAAGCCATTCACAGTGTACAGATACATGATAGCGGCACGGTAGCGCAGCGGTAGAGTTGCTGCTTTACAGCGAATGCAGCGCCGGAGACTCAGGTTCGATCCTGACTACGGGTGCTGCACTGTAAGGAGTTTGTACGTTCTCCCCGTGACCTGCGTGGGTTTTCTCCGAGATCTTCGGTTTCCTCCCACACTCCAAAGACGTACAGGTATGTAGGTTAATTGGCTGGGTAAATGTAAAAATTGTCCCTAGTGGGTGTAGGATAGTGTTAATGTGCGGGGATCGCTGGGCGGCACGGACTTGGAGGGCCGAAAAGGCCTGTTTCCGGCTGTATGTATATGATATGATATGATATATAAGGGAATCATGGTCTGAAGAAGGGTCTCGACCCGAAACGTCACCCATTCCTTCTCTCCAGAGATGCTGCCTGTCCCGCCGAGTTACTCCAGCATTTTGTGTCTACCTTCGATTTAAACCAGCTCTGCAGTTTTTTCCTACACGTGATAAGGGGATAGCTTTTAGTGCAAGGTAAAGCCAGTAAAGTCCGGTCAAAGATAGTCGGAGGCTCCCCAATGAGGTAGATCGTAGTTCAGGGCTGGTCTCGAGTTGTGGTGGGATGGTTCAGTTGTCTGTTAACAGCTGGGAAGAAACTGTCCCTGAATCTGGAGATGCACGTTTTCACACTTCTATATCTTTTGCCCCATGGGAGAGGGGAGAAGAGGGAGTGGCCAGGGTGTGACTCTTCCATGATTATATTGCTGGTCTTGCCGAGGCGCGTGAGGTATAAATGGTGTCAATGGAAAAACCCTCCCGCTGTAAGCTTCGGCTATGGGCCCTCGACTCTGCTGGCAAGTGTCAGGTATTTTCACAAACAATAACACGCTGCTGGGAGCCAGGTTTTGTTTTCCAACTCTACATCCTATCTTTGTCCCGCCCCCCCCCCTCTGACGCCACGCTGAAGAAGGGTCTCGAGCCGAAACGTCGCCCATTCCTTCTCTCCTGAGATGCTGCCTGACCCGCTGAGTTACTCCAGCATTTTGTGATATCTTGTTTTCATTCGATCTAGTTCAGTTAAGTTTATTGTCACGTGTAACGAGGCACAGTGAAGAGCTTTTGTTGCGTGCTTGCCAGTCAGCGGAAAGACTATGCATGATTACAATCAAGCCATTTACAGTGAACAGATACATGATAAGGGAACAACGTTTAGGCCAAGGTAAAGCCAGTTGCTGCAGGAGTAGAGATTTAAAAGTGTGGAGCAATTATAATATGTGATCGTAGATCTACCACTGTGGCTGGCAGGCAAATGGTCCCCAGGTTGGGCGCCATCTTGGAAGCTGCCACAGCCATTCTTGCAGTCTGTACATCTCAATTAGGAGAATCATTTAGCTTTTCAATGTTAATATTGCTTCCTCTCTTGAACGTGGTTTGTTTGACTTAAATCAACAACGTGTGCAAGAAAATAACTGCAGATGCTGGTACAAATTGACGAAGGTATTACAAAATGCTGGAGTAACTCAGCGGGTCAGGCAGCATCTCTGGAGAGAAGGAGTGGGTGACGTTTCGGGTCGAGACCTTTCTCCAGCATTTTGTGATAAAACAACAACATAATCAAAGTCCAACCGGATGAAGTAATTCAGTTTGCACCCACTCAGTGTTGAGGTCGAATGTGAGGGGGTTGTTTCATCCTGAACTGCATTTCTCCTCTGTGATTTGTTTTGGAACAATCTGCAGGGACCCTGCTATTCTTTCCAACAAAAGAGGAAGTAAAATCAGATATTTCCAGCAATTCAGTTAATGTAATCGGTCTGGGCTTCAATTGCTCCCATGCAGTGTGGTGCCATCTGAATTCCAGACAATGCAAATTGATTGTGAGTACATCTTGATACCAGCGAAGAACAATTTAAGCTAACAACTGTTGTAAGTGAAGTTATACGGTGGAGTTTGGATACAGGTAGAGTGCCGGTGAATTCTACTTACAATAACAGTTACAGGACCAAAGAGATTCAAACAATGCTGCTGTTCATCGTTAACAGCAAGGAATTTGCTGCAGGGTGTTTATATTTTATTACAATGAAATTCACCATCGATGTTAGTCTCCAATCAGAGGTTGCCCTCTTGGAAAGCACTCCATGTTTTCCATGGATTCATTTCAGAACTTTAAAAGGCATTTTGACAGGTACATGGATAGGAAAGGTTTCGAAGCACATATCATATCATCATATATATACAGCCGGAAACAGGCCTTTTCGGCCCTCCAAGTCCGTGCCGCCCAACGATCCCCGTACATTAACACTATCCTACACAATCTAGGGACAATTTTTACATTTACCCAGCCAATTAACCAACATACCTGTACGTCTTTGGAGTGTGGGAGGAAACCGAAGATCTCGGAGAAAACCCACGCAGGTCACGGGGAGAACGTACAAACTCCTTACAGTGCAGCACCCGTAGTCAGGATCGAACCTGAGTCTCCGGCGCTGCATTCGCTGTAAAGCAGCAACTCTACCGCTGCGCTACCGTGCCGCCCACTGCGCTACCATGCCGCCCACATAGGTGAGACTAGAGGAGCCAGGGCAACTTGGTCGGCATCTTGCTCAGCATGGGCAAGGTGAGCCATAGGGCCTGTTTTCATTCTGTATGACTCTATGAGCTTTATTGTCAGAGGGTGATGTTACACATCGACGGCAGACTGATGGAGAACCTTTGTTTTCAGAGAGATGGAACCATTAGGGTGCAGGAACAGGCTCTTTAGCCCACAATGTCCATGCGGAACATGATGCCAAGTTGAGATAATCACCTCTCCCTGCACATGACCCATATCTCTCCATTCCCTGCACGTCCATGTGCTTGTGTACACTGGAATTTAGAAGGATGAGAGGAGATCTTATCGAAACGTATAAGATTATTAAGGGGTTGGACACGTTAGAGGCAGGAAACATGTTCCCAATGTTGGGGGAGTCCAGAACAAGGGGCCACAGTTTAAGAATAAGGGGTAGGCCATTTAGAACTGAGATGAGGAAAAACCTTTTCAGTCAGAGAGTTGTCAATCTGTGGAATTCTCTGCCTCAGAAGGCAGTGGAGGCCAATTCTCTGAGTGCATTCAAGAGAGAGCTGGATAGAGCTCTTAAGGATAGCGGAGTCAGGGGGTGTGGGGAGAAGGCAGGAACGGGGTACTGATTGAGAATCATCAGCCATGATCACATTGAATGGCGGTGCTGGCTTGAAGGGCCGAATGGCCTCCTCCTGCACCTATTGGCTATTGTCTAACCAAAAGCCTCTCAATTGCTTCTATTGCATCTGCCTCCACCACCACCCGTGGCACCCACCACTCTCTGTGTAAAAAAACATGCCTTGAACATCTTTAAATTTTTTCCCCCTCAACTTAAAGCTATGCCCTCTAGTCCTTGACATCCCCCCCGCCCCCCCTCCCCCCCCCCCCATGAGAAACTATCTATCCTATCTAAGCATCTCAGAATTTTATATACTTCTATCAGGTCTTCCCATGACCTCCGCTCTTCCTGTGGAAACCTCTCGCAATCACCCACTTCTTTGCCCGCCCACTCTCCCAACCCGTTCACGTCCTTCTGCAAAGTCTCTGCTTTCTCTACGCTACCTGCCCCTCCACCTGCCTTCATGCCATCAGCAATCCTGGCCACAAAGCCTTCAATTCCCTCATCCAAATCACTGAAAAACAAGGTGAAGTGTAGCGGCCTCGGCACTGACCCCTGCGGAACACTGCCAGTCACTGGCAGCCATCTGGCAAAAGCCCCTCTATTGCCACCCTTTGCCTTTTGCCATCTCGCCAGCCTGCTGTCCATGCTAGTATCTTCCCTTTGATACCACAGGCTCTCATCTTCTTCAGCAGCCTCAGGTGTGGCACCTTGTCAAAGGCCTTCCGAAAATCCAGGTAACAACATGCACTGACAGTCCTTTGCCTGTCCTGCTATTCACTTCCTCAAAGAATTCCAACCTGTTTGACAGGCAAGATCTCCCTTTCACAAAGACATGCTGACTCCGGACTATTTTATCAAGTGTGTTTATTGACTGGACTGCTCCTCAACGTATGAGTTTAATAGCTGCTGCGATGGTTCAAATTCACCATAATCAGGTTTAGTTTTGTTTAGTTTCGAGATACAGCCCCTTCGGCCCACCGAGCCCACACCGACCATCAATCCCCGCACATTAACACTATCCCACACACACTCGGGACAATTCTACACATGCACCAAGCCAATTATCCTGCCAACCTGTACGCCTTTGGAGTGTGGGAGGAAACCGAAGATCTTGGAGGAAACTCACGCAGGTCACGGGGAGAACGTACAAACTCCGTACAGACAGCACCCGTAGTCAGGATCGAACTATACATGAGCTGTAAGGCAGCAACTCGACCGCTGTGATCTCCACAGTTAGATTTGAGAAACTTTAAAACATTAATTCGACTTATATTAAGATACCAGCAAATGCAAGTGTGTTTTATTTTTATGTATTTTGACAAAAAGATTTTGATCTTGGGCAAGACAGATATCATGAATTCCATAAAATTGGTTCAGATGAGGTTTAAATTTCTAACTGTCTAAATTTATCATCATCCCCTTTGGAAAATAAGTCCAAACGTGATAAGGCAGATTTAAACTTTGAAGCTATTTACTTTGATAAATCATAGACTTTGAACTTCACCTGATCGCTGATGGCAGTACATTTTATCAGATGCCTTGAATACATATATTACTCATTTACAGGAGTTTCTGCCCAAAGATGCAGGTTTTGATAAAACAATTAGCATCCTTTCACATAAATTACTTGGTCACAGATGAGAGGGAGATCATATTTCAAAAGAAGATATATCAAACTTTTTTTTTGGAAACCTTATTATCGGAATTATCAGGAACTTCCTAAAGTGTTCACACATAATTAGTTGGTGGACACAAAATGCTGGAGTGACTCAGTGGGTCAGGCAGCATCTCAGGAGAGAGGAATGGGTGACGTTTCAGGTCGAGACCCTTCTTCAGACTGATGTCGGGGAGGGGGCGGGACAAAGATAGGATGTAGTCGGAGACTGGAAGACTAGTGGGAGAACTGGGAAGAGGGACTGGATAGAGAAGGGAAGTGGGAGAAGTCAATGTTCATACCGCTGGGGTGTAAACTGCCCAGGTGAAATATGAGGTGCTGCTCCTCCAATTTGCGCTGGGCCTCACTCTGACAATGGAGGAGGCCCAGGACAGAAAGCTCAGATTGGGAATGGGAGGGGGAGGTGAAGTGCTGAGCCACCGGGAGATCAGGTTGGTTGAGACGGACTGAGCGGAGGTGTTCAGCGAAATGATCGCCGAGCCATAATTCTTAAACATAATTAGTTACTTTGATGATTATTGTCCAATAGACATCTTACACAATACAAGATCCACTAAATTGAATGAAGATTAATTCTCCATACACTTACCCTTAGTGAAGTTGGTTATAGATTAATTATTGGTCAAAATCCAGGAAGTTTTATCGTCCGCACCTCCAGACTCAGGAACAGCTTCATCCCCAGGGCCATAGCTGCTATAAACCGGTCCTGCTGAGCCGGATGGTCACATCGCACAGTGAACCGGCACAGATCTACTTGCACTTTATTCTGTTTTAAAACTGTTACAATTTGTTTCATTGGGTTGTTTAAATTAATACTGACTAGCTAATTAAATTATTGCATCGAATGGGAGGCGCATTCCCAATATCGCTGTATCCCTGTACAATGACAATAAAGATATATTGTATTGTATTGTATTGTATTGTACAGTGGATAGTGAAATGGAAAACCATATCTCACCAACACGAATGAATTATTCCAAGAGATGACGAAGAAGATTAATGAGGACTCTCTGGTAGATGTCAGGGGTTATGGGGCAGAGGCAGGAGAATGGGGTTGAGAGTGAAACATAGATTAGCCATGATTGAATGGCAGAGTAGACCCGATGGGCAGAATGGTCTTATTCTGTTCCTAGAAACAAAAAGACATCTACAAGGACTTTAGCAATGTCTTAAACTTGGCACCACATGGCATGGTGGTCTCGAAGATCAGATCACATGGGACCCAGGACCCGCTAGCCAATTGGATACAAAGTTAGCTTGAAGGTTGGAGACAGAGGGTGTTGGGAGAGGGTTGCTTTTCAAACTGGAACCCTGGAACAAGCAACATGCCACAGGGATCGGTGCTGTATCCACTGTTGTTCGTTGTTCATTATAACGGATTGAATGCGAATGTAAATGCCATTGTTAGTAAGTTTGCAGATGGCTCTAAAATTGGTGGTCTAGTGGAGAGTAAAGAAGATTATCCAAGATTACAACAGGATCTTGTTTCATTGAGTCAATGGGCCAAGGAATGTTAGATGGAGAGTAATTCAGATAAATATGACGAGTTGTATTTTAATAAGGCAAACCAGGGCAGGACAAAAAGACAAATGGTCGGGGGCTACAGTGACTATATATTGTTCTCTCACAGCCACAGGGATCCCCGTTCAATCCCAACCTTGGATGCTGCTGTGCAGAGTCTGTAGGTTGTCTGGCTGCCTGCGGATGCTGCGGGTGCGGCTGCGACTCGTCTCCGGAGGCTCCGGCGCGGTCCGCGTGGACGTCGGAAGCCCGCAGGCCCCTGGGTGGGGGCCGACATCGGGTGCTCCGGCAGCGGCAGAGGCAGCGTGTTCGCCCGCCCCGAATCGCGGGGCTTGGGTCGGCCCGCCGCGGACCTTTCACCGTCCGGCGCGGCCTGGAATAGGCCGTGGACCTTTCACCGTCCGGCGCGGCCTGGAATAGGCCGCGGGTTTTTCACAGCCCAGCGGGGGCTTCAATGTCGGGAGCCCCGACCGCCCCGACGTGGCAACTCCAACAGCCTGACCGCGGGACAAGACGGCAGGGAAGAGAAAAGACATTGTGGCCTTCCATCACAGTGAGGAGGGACTGGAGGAGACTCACTGTGATGGATGTTTCTTTTTGTTTGGTGTTAGTTTGTGATTGTATGTGTTATTGCATTTTTATTGATTATTCTTATTGGTCTTATTGTTCAACTGCGGGTAATGTTTCATTTCACTACACATTTATGTGTATGTGACAAATAAACGACTATTGATTGATATATTGATATTGATTGGTTTCCTCCCACTTTGCTAAGATGTGCTGGAAAGTTAATTGTGCTTTCGCGTGGGATTAGTTTAGTTTAGAGATACATGGCAGAAACGGGCCCATCGAGTCCGCGCCGACCAGCGATCCCCGCACACTTGCACCATCTTCAGGACAATTTGCAATTATACCAAGCCAATTAACCTACAATCCTGTACGTCTTTGGAGTGTGGGAGAAAACCGGAGCTCCCAGAGAAAACCCACGCAGGTCACGGAGAGAACGTACAAACTCCGTACAGACGAGTACCCGCAGTCAGGATTGCGCACAGGACTCTGGTGCTGTAAGGCAGCAACTTTACCACTGTGCCTCTGTGCCGCCTTTGGTGTAAGTTGCGAGGAGAATCACAAAAAGGGGGTGGGGGTTTAATAGGGATGTGAGAGAGAATGTGAATAGGGATGTGAGAGAGAATACATTGCATCGCAAGGGAGCAGGGAAATAAAGAGAGGGGGTATGGAACTGATGGGATTACTCTGCTTGGAGATGGCATGGACCTGATGGGCCAAGTGGCCTCCCTCAGTGTTGAAATATGTGAGATTTCTCAAAGCACATCCACAATACTACACCGATAACAGAGATTATGTCATTAGTCCCTTATGTGAGGGTCAAATCCAGGATCTTCTGAGCTTGAAGCAAAATGCTACCAAGCATCCAGACACTTGGAGAGAGAAAGTCAACTTCAGCGATATCACTCAGCAGGCAAGCATGAATAGGTTACCTCTTCAATAGTCGTAGTCATTTCCTTTCTCATTGTGGAGACGATGGGTACCCTGTGAAGTTTAAACTGTAATCTCGCCTGCTTTGTGGAAAAGTCAAATGCTACCCTTATCACGATGGCTGTGCGTTCTTTTTTTTCTTCTTTTCTGCTCCTTTCATTCTGGGTGCAGAGATTCCCAGTTTTTCCGTGTCAAGTGTCTGAAGCATTTCGCAGCAGTGCATGAATAGCAATCAGCCCAGCAGATTGCACAGATTCATTCCAAGGCAACCTTCCAGCAAGCTGTCTCACAGACCTATGTTCGCCAGAAGAGGTCCACATGCTTGCCAACACAATTTAGCCACAGACACCAAAAGCCTTTGCAGTGGTGCCAACGGCTCCAGCTGCCTGTCTGCTGCCAAGTTGCCATTCAGTTCCTCCATCCACACACAGCGTTGTCCTTCCTTCTTTCTGGCCATCTGTCCATCCAACAGTTTCAGCCATTCTGCCCCTCTCCATCGGGGACCTGGGGTGGAAGATATTGCACCGAGGAGTCCCCTGCAACCTGTTCCTCGCGCGGTTCACAGACTCGCCAGCCGCCTGCCACTTTTGCGGGTTGGAAGAGTCTGTGTACCACGTGTACATGCAGTGTGTGAGGTTGCAGCCCCTGTTCCAATATCTAAAGGGGCTGCTCCTTGCTTTTTGGCTGCATTTTTCACCCACCATCCTCATCTTTGGACACCCTGTGCGTAGGGGAGAGGGTAGGGCCGAAGATGTCCTTGTTGGGTTGCTCCTGGGCCAGGCCAAGCTGGCCATCCGCGACTCACGGCGCCAGGCGGAAGAGGGCTCTGCCCGAGCCAGCTGCCTGCCCCTTTTCCGGGGTTACGTCCGCGCCTGGGTGGTGTTGGAGAGGGACTACGCGCTGTCCACGGGCGCCCTGGAGGATTTCCGGGACCGCTGGGCACCGCGGGGGGTTGAATGTATCCTGGATGGGGATTGTAATATAATTGTATGATAGTTTCAATAGGTATATTTGTTTGTATAGTATTCTGGTGGTGGGTTCTGTTTTGGTTTTATTGTATTGTATATATTATTTTAATATTTGAATAGATATTTTTGATTAAAAATTTTTTTTTTTTAAAACAGTTTCAGCCATGCAGCACACGACCCATTGCAGTAAAGAGGTGATATCTCTGCATGCAGAGGGCCGGGCAGCTGTCCCTGTAAGGCAGGCTTATCACAAACACCTCTTTCCCTTCTCCACTGCACGCCCCAAACCAATAACTTAAATTCGCTGATTTTTTTAAAATCCTTGATCCTACACTACCTCCATTCGATTTACATTATACATCTCTCTGTGCCTTTAATGTCTTTTCTGCGAGCCCTTTTCTGGGCAGCACGTTGGAGCAGCGGTAGAGTTGCTGCCTTACAGCGAATGCAGCGCCGGAGACCCGGGTTCGATCCTGACTACGTGCGCCGTCTGTGCGGAGTTTGTACCTTCTCCCCGTGACCTGCGTGGGTTTTCTCCGAGATCTTCGGTTTCCCCCCCACACTCCAAAGAAGTACAGGTTTGTAGGTTAATTGGCTTGGTAAATGTAAAGAAATTGTCCCTAGTAGGATAGTGTTAGTGTGCGGGGATCGCTGGGCGGCGCGGACCCGGTGGGCCGAAAGAGCCTGTTTCCGCGCTGTATCTCTAAACTAAACTAAACTAAAATCATTGCAGGAAACGGCAGCATTTTATCTCTGATCTGACTAACGTTTAGACACAGGATTGATTATTTTCTACTTCCTAGCCCAGTGTATCAGGTCTTTCACAGTGTCCTGATCCATTATCAGAGTTGGCTGCCACGCCAAGTCTGTCTGTCTGTCCTTTCCATCTTTGTGTTTTAATTATATGTATTAAATATTTGTTTTTAGTGTACTTTAACTTGTTTTCTGTGGGGGGTGGGGGGGGCGGGGTGGAGTTGGGGGAAACTTTTTATAATCTCTTACCTCGACGGAGATGCGATTTTTTTTCCTTACCGTATCTCCGTCCGCACTGCGGCCTAACATTGAGGAGTTGGCGGCCTTTGCTGGAGACCAACTTTTGAGAGCTCCACCGCGGTCGCCTGCGGACTTGCCATCGCGGAGCTCGCGATCTCTTGCCAGGAATCGCCATCGGAGCTCCGACCGTGGGTGGTTGCGGACTTAACCTCACGGAGCCAACGGTCTCTAGTCAGAGACCGACTTCGGGAACTCCAAGCCACGGGAGTTTCGACCGCCCCGATGCGGGAGTTTCGATCGCCCCGACTCGGGAGTTTCGATCGTCCCGACAGGGGGCCTTCGACCGCCGGCTGCGGGAGCTTCGATCGCCCCAACTGTGGATGGTTTGACTGCCCCGACCTCGGGAGAATAAAGAGAGAGGAAGAAGATTGGACTTCTTTGCCTTCCATCACAGTGAGGAATGTGGGGAATCCGCTGTGGTGGATGTTTATGTTAACTTTTATGTAGTTGTGTGTCTTGTTGCTTTTTTTTTCCGTATGACTGTATGGTAATTCGCATATCACTTTACCTTAATTGGGACATGTGACAATAAAAGACCTTTAAAACCTTTGAGTTCTTGTATAAACCTAAATCCCAGCCATTTAATTCTTACTCAACAGAAGGTCTTTCCCTGTATTAGCAATAAGGAGAGGTTGAACAAACTTATAAGACAATAACTGCAGATGCTGGGTACAAATCGAAGGTATTTATTCACAAAATGCTGGAGTAACTCAGCAGGTCAGGCAGCATCTCAGGAGAGAAGGAATGGAATGAGAGAACAAACTTGGATGGTTTTCTCGGGAGCATTGGAGATTGAGGGGAGATCTGGGAGAAGTTTATAAAATTATGAGAAGCATAGATAATGTGGACGGTCGGAAACTTGTTCCCATGGCAAAGACGAGAGGGTACAGCTTCAAGGTGAGAGAGGCAAAGCTTAAACCAGATGTGCGGGCAAGTTATTTTACACAGAGGATAATGGGTGCCTGAAATGCACTGACCCTGGAGGCAGATATGATAGTGATATTCAAGTAGTTTTTAGACAAGGCACATGGATAAGCAGGGGTTGGAGGAATATGAATCAGGGGCAGGCAGTGGAGGTTAATTGGCATGGCATCATGTTCGGAGTGGACATTGTGGGCCGAAGGGCCTGTTCCTGTGCTGTACCATTCTATGTATGTCACGTCGCTCCTGGAGGATCTGTCTCCTACAGTTTAACACCGAGCTTCATCTTCTCTGCCATCCTCGCAATTGACAGTCCCCCGTGTGTAAGTCTGAGTGTTGGCCAACTTTTTCACATGGTGTACTGAGAAAATATCAGGGAGTTAAAATGTCCTAATTGGTTAAATGATAGTTACTGCCTTCATCAAATAAACAACGGTGGCACAAGCAACATTGTTCGTTTCGGAGCCAAAATATTGCGTGTCTACTTTCTTTTTGGGCAGTGGCTCCAATCCTATCTTCAGCTGCCCAGAGATGATCGGGTCTGGCCAATTTTCAACCCTCCCTGGCCCAGTGCCACTGAAGTCTCCTGCATTGCTTCAGCACAGATCAGTTTCACATTCTAAGAAGGGAACCTTGTATACACTGGAATTTAGAAGGATGAGAGGGGATCTTATCGAAACATATAAGATCATTAAGGGGTTGGACACGTTAGAGGTAGGAAACATGTTCCCAATGTTGGGGGAGTCCAGAACCAGGGGCCACAGTTTAAGAATAAGGGGTAGGCCATTTAGAACGGAGATGAGGAAACACTTTTTCAGTCAGAGAGTTGTAAATCTGTGGAATTCTCTGCCTCAGAAGGCAGTGGAGGCCCGTTCTCTGAATGCATTCAAGAGAGAGCTAGATAGAGCTCTTAAGGATAGCGGAGTCAGGGGGGTATGGGGAGAAGGCAGGAACGGGGTACTGATTT